>NC_057798.1:585792343-585884721 GCF_018294505.1 Triticum aestivum | reverse complement strand
AAGCTTAGGGATGCACTTGTCCGAAATGTAGGGTAAGTTACCAGCGTACCCCCACCGGTTTTGACACCGCGACGTAGAGCTTCATTTCCGGCTGAGGGGTAGAAGGGGGATTTCGCGTGTCTGGGCTGCGGGAGCGATTTCGGATGAGGAGGGAGTTCTCGCGCACGTCCAAATTTCAGGATAACAAGGCGCGGAGCGGGTTGAAGAAGCCGGAGTTTCAAAGCAGGTGAGACAAAAGATACTCGAGCTTGAAAATTTCGGGATAACAAAGTGCGGATTCCTTGTTCGGCAGAACAAACTTAACGTGTAAAAAAATCATACAAGACACAAGAGAGTCATGTCCCCTTTTACTATATTGCTATAGATACCATTGAAAAAACTACAAGAAAAATGTAAAAAAAATCGGGAGAACATGATTACCCTGCAGAGTACCAAATCGATTCGCACTTCCCTCAACAACAACAAAAAACAAATCAATTCCCACCAAAGAAAGAGTAATGTCCCTTTTTATATGATTACAGATGCCATGATCTCGAGTTTCAATTTTTGAATCCACGTTATGTTGAATTCGAATATATCATTAGGTTACCTTGCGATTTATAATTGATGTAGTCATACATTTTGATCTTCCATCATATATGAACATTTTACTCCACCATGTTAACATATATATTGTCATCTACCATATGGACTAACTTTGAATCAATTTTCCTTATTGAATACGATTGTTGTCAAGTTATACAATAATTTAAATATTATCTTGATAACAAAAAGACATGCATATAGCAGTAATCATATTTCACTATGAACTACATGTACCATACGCTCTCCAATTCAAATATCTGTATCCATTTTATGTTGAATTCAAATCATAGTACATTATTGGTCTAGGTAGTGAGATGTTCGGGATAATCTAAACCCTGTTTTCATACGTATAATTTTGGCTGAATTGGGACAAGTTTTGGTATAAGCCTCTTGCAAAACCGGAGATTCTCTCAACAAGCCTCGTGGTTCCGAGAGGGAACGTGTCACCATTGTGTGCGAAACGATATACGCTGCCTCCCCCCTGATTTTATTTATAGAGGCAACATAGAACTATATGAGTGCCCTGTAAATTTTGGAATTATTTTGGGTTCGTTTGGCCTTTTTGTACATTAATTGAGTTTATGGACTTTTAATTGAGTTTATGGACTTTTAACATGCTCTGGTGCACCAAAGTGGGTTGAAAAATCACATGTGTGTCCTTGGTTGAGTTTCTAAGTCCCATGGAACAAATGAGAATGAAATTCAAGCATCTAGGCGTCATGAGTCTGCCGAGAACATTGAGAAACTTAGATTTTAAATTCATGTAATGAAACTTGGCATGGTGTCATGTCATGGCACTAACATGTTGTGGTAAAAAATTTGGCCGATTTGGAAGCTCGTGGTTCTAAGAGGGAACGTGCCACCCCCCCCCCCGCCCTTGAGTTTCTTAACAAAGGCAACATAGAACTACATAGTGCCATGTTAAATTTTGGAATTATTCCGGGTTCGTTTGTCGTTTTTATACATTAATTGAGTTTCTGGTCATTTAATGTGCATAAGTCAAATTTCAACTACAAGCACATGCTCTCGTGCACCAAAGTTGGTTGAAAAATCACATTTGTGTCCTCGGGTGAATTTCTAGGTCCCATGCAAGAAATGAGAATAAGATTAAAACATCTCGGCATCATGGCTTGGCCGAGAACATTGAGAAACTTGGTTTTCAAAATTCTTGTAAATCCAAAACACGTCTAAAAATCATGAAACTTGGCATGGATGTCATGTCATGGTACTACCATGTTGTGGTAAAAAAATGGCCGAATAGGAACAGATTTTGGTATAAGCTTCTTGCAAACCGAAGCTTCTCTCAAGAAGGCTCGTGGTTCTGAGAGGGAACGTGTCACCTTTTGAGTGCGAAACGATATACGTTGTCCCCCTTGAGTTTATTTACAAAGGCAACATAGAACTACATGAGTGCCCTGTTAAATTTTGGAATTATTCCGGCTTCGTTTGGCCTTATTTACACATTAATTGAGTTTTTGGTAATTTAATGTGCATAATTCAAATTTGAACTACAAGCACGTGCTCCCGTGCACCAAAGTTGGTTGAAAATCACATTTGTGTCCTCGGGTGAATTTCTACTCCCATGCAAAAAATGAGAATAAGATTCAAACATCTAGGCATCATGGCTCGGTCAAGAACATTGAGAAACTTGGTTTTAAAATCATGAAACTTGGCATGGTGTCATGTCATGGTAGTACCATGCCGTGGTAAAAAAATTTGGCCGAATAGGAAATTTTTTTGGTATAAGCTTCTTGCAAATCGGAGCTTCTCTCAAGAAGGCTCGTGGTTCTGGGAGGGAACGTGTCACCTTTGTGTGCATAATTCAAATTTGAAATACAAGCACATGTTCCAGTGCACCAAAGTTGGTTGAAAAATCACATGTGTGTCCTCGGGTAAATTTCTAGGTTCCATGCAAGAAGTGGGAATGAAATTCAAAATTCCGGGCATCGTGGCTGGGTTGGAAACATTGAGAAACTTAGTTTTTTAATTCCTATAAATCCAAAACACGCATGAAAATAATGAAACTTGGCTTGGTGCCACAACATGGCACCAACATGCTGCGGTAAATTTGCAGTCCGATTTGCGAAGGCGCACACATTAACAATCAACAAAGTCATTTTGGAACAAGTGCTCTCACGTTACAATCAGAAACACAAGTATTATTGAAACCGTGGGCGTTCTACTTACTAGTACCATTTACGTGCCGCCACGCGTCCCCATTTTTTATTAGCTAGGAGGCGCCGTGCAGGGTAGCTATTTGAGTACGAGAGGCGTGCGATCATACCCCTACGCGTGCTTATCGGGAGGGGAGCCCTTTGACCTCCATCTGCCGTCCACCTCTCTCCCAAGGTCTCCATTAATAGCGCCCGAGCCTCTGTTTAATGTCGTGGCTATGTCTCACTCGACTGAGATTTAAGAGAGAAAAAAGAAAATCTGAGAACACGGATCTTGATGTAAGATCCGACGGTCCTATATGGCATCTACTGCGACTTCTAGCAAGACTGATGAATATATAAGGACGATTTATTTTATCAAAGAAGGGCTTGCCCCTTCCAATTTTCATTACTGAAAACCACCACAATTCGCAAGTAGTTCAGCACAACTCTAGCCTAACACAAAGGACTAAAAGCTACTCCCTCTGTCCCATAATATAACTAGTATAGTGTCAAAAAACGTCTTACATTATGAGATGGAGGGATTACCAGATTGAAATCGCAACATCCCAAGAGGCCAACAAAGGCCAAACATCTGCGCTAGAACCCAACATTTCACAACCAACGACACAATCCACATCCTAAACCGATTATTACATCAAAATAAACCAGGAAACTGAAGGAAGCCCAGCAGCAACTAGAAGAACAGCAACGCCAGGGTCACCACAACAAGAGTTTTCTTCATTCCAGCCTTGGAACATTGATCTTCCATAGAAAGATAAGGACGATTAATTGGCTTACATAATTAGAAAGATAATTAAAAAAGCCACATGCGGCTACGCCCAAAATACACAAGGGCAAAAGAAGAAGGAAGACAAGGATCTGTCTCGTTGATCTCTACTTTCTTGATGCGTTGTTGCAGGCCGTGGGAACTAGTCTCCGCGGTGAGCGGCGATGAGCTCTTTCATGTCCTCAAGACGCTTCTTGAGAACATCCACGGATTCCTCCACCAGCCTTTGGCGCTCGTCGCGGAGCATGTCATTCCCGTCCATAAGTTTCTTGACGATGATGCTGGTCCTCTTCAACAAGGCACTAGTCACCTCCTGCTGGTCTGCACTTCGGGCGATCTTCTCCCTCAGCAGGTCGCGCTCGGCCTGGAGCCTCTCATTGCCCTCCCTTAGTTGTTGGATGATGCCGGTAGCCTATTCAAACGAGGCTTTCACGTCATCCTGCAACCTCGCCAAGCCGGAGATCTGATCCATCTGGCTATGGACGATCGCATGCATGCGCCTGTAACAGTCATCGCCTGCCCGCGAGAAATTTTCCCAGGCCGCCGTGGCGCGGCGGGACATCTCTGCTGCATTCGTGGCGCAGCGGGACATCTCTGCTGCTTCCGCGGCGCGGCCAGACCAGTCTGCTGCATCGACAGCACGGTGGGACCTCCATGCTGCTTCAGCAGTGCGGCGAGATCTCTGTGCTGCTACTTCCGCGCGGCGGGACATGTCGGCTGCTCTTGCAGTGAGGCGGGACATCTCTCGTGCTTCCGCTTCCATGCTCGCCTCTCCCTACTGGCAATCTCTCGACCCAGGGCAGACGCAAGGGAAGGATGCTGAATGACTTGTTTGTTTTTGTCGATGAGGAGTTGAGGAGGAATGTGCAGTCATCTTGGCATACTTGTATTTATAACCGAGTACTAATACGCTCCTAGGTGGGAAACCGTTTCGGTTGTGATCGGTGTGAACAGGTTTGGAATTCAATATAGCGTGGTACTAATACATTGCTAAGTGGGAAACCGTTTAGGTTGTGATCGGTGTGAATAGGTCTGCAATATAGCATGGAGTAATTTGGAATGTGACGAGACGCAAGCTCAAAATTTATAAATACCCACGTGGCGAGCTCTAGGCTAGTCCTTTTTTCAGACGCATTAAACCTATCTCTCGGGACTTCTCGCACGCACCATCGTGCCACCCACAAAAACTTGTACTCTGAGTTTAGTAGTACGTTATACAGGAAGAGAAGAGGTGCACGCACGCACTCGTCCTCTCACAGACGCGTCTGTTTTTTCTCGAAAAGGAGGATGATGACCCCCGGCCTGTGCATCTGGGAGTCACACACACATCTGTAGCTACGAATTGTAGTGTTCTCAACCATCCGATTGGCTCTATCATGGATGTACCTAAATACTAAAACATGTCTAGATACATCTATATTTTGACAAATGGAAGGCATGTATTGTGGAACGGAGGGAGTTCTTGTCATCAAAATGGATAAAAAGGGACGTATCTAGAACTAAATACGTCTACATACATCTCCTTTTATCCATTTTGATGACAAGTAGTACTTCTTACCCAAAGGAACTTTATATCCAACAGACACAAAATATCCGTTCGACTGTTGGAAATTACTGATTTGATGTCGAAGTAATTGCTGCATCGCCACCAAAACCCACCATTTCTTAAGCTAAAGTAGACCAAGGTAATCCCTATATTAGCATATTACTAAGATAAACAGAAGGCACTGTCGAAACATTTAGGACGTGAGCTTGTCAATCTGAATGTGTAGGGACACAAGCTTAGCCCCGGCCAGCAGCTTGGGCGAAACGGTCAAGAAGGTCAGGTCCTGCACGTCGATGTCTTCGGGATCCTTGCTGCTTGTCACCTCCATTTCCACCTCGACGACGTCGGTCGTGCCTTTGGGCTCCCCCGGCGGGCCGTTCGCCCACAGCTTGGCTCAGTAGTGCGGCAGTGGGGACGCCCCTGCTCTGATGCAGACGACCGACATGGTCGAGCACGCCGCCGACCAAGAAAAACACGCGGCGGTCCTCCTCCGCGAACAGCAAGAGTCGTGGCTCCGATAGTGGCACTTGCAGCTGGAGCACCTTGTCGTACTGGATCCTGTGCACGGGCATGGGATGCGTGTTGCTGATGTGGTGGTAGAGTGCCGGCGGCGGGCCTTCGTAGCCGCAGACGGGCACGGGGCATTTGCAGGGCGCGAGCGGACACACGCTCTGGTGATCGGCGAGCTTGTGGTAAGTGACGTAGAGCCCACATCCTTCGTGCGGGCACTCCAACCTCAGCGACGAAACGACGGCGTCCACCGTCGTGTTCCGCACGTTGAAGCCACCGCCGCACTCGCACTTCTGGCACTGCCGCTGGTTCCCGGGGCGCTCGACGTGGCAGTCCGCGCAGACTAGGTGCCCTCCCTTGCACTGCAGAAATCAATCGAACAACACATCAATCAAGAAACCCGCACCTTGCTCAATCAGCCGAATGGACAAGGTGTATTCGAACCTCATACACTGGAGGCGTCAAGGGGCGGAGGCACAAGGGGCAGTGGAGCATGGTGAGGTCCATCGAGACCTTAGTGAGCTCCCTCGTCGGTTCCTGTTCCATCTGCATGATCTTGCCCTCCTCGTGCACAACCATCTCTCGCTTGGGCCGGGGCATTACAAAGCTTTAACGTCACATATTTTATACTCTGCGCATAACTATCCTCCTGCATACCAAGGAAGGCAGTAGTTTGAGTTTTCTGGACAAATTTTCCCCTGCGCATGAGTAAGCTGCATAAATATCGAAAGTAAATGCGCATGCAATGGTTGGCTGGTCCTCCTTCCTTTTCGCTTGAGTTGGCTTCCCTAGGCGGTCAAGCTGCATCCGGCGCTGCACGCGTTTGCCTGTAGCCATTTTCTGCTTTGGAAACTGATGCGATTAATGGGGGCAGAACCAATCAAGCGGGGGCACAAATGGAAACCAACGCGGATGCATAGAAGAATCTGAGAAAAATAAGAAAAAGTTATACGCAAAGTAAAAGGAATCGGAGGGAGTACTACTTCCAGGTGCATTAAATCAACACATGCAAGTATCAAGAGGAGAGTCACGGCATGCATGCATGCATTGTA
This sequence comes from Triticum aestivum, assembly GCF_018294505.1. Lineage (NCBI taxonomy): Eukaryota > Viridiplantae > Streptophyta > Magnoliopsida > Poales > Poaceae > Triticum > Triticum aestivum. The sequence continues at coordinate 585,878,085 of NC_057798.1, read as the reverse complement.
ATTAATGCATCGGTAACCCTAAATTATTGAAATATATCGAGTGCAGTGCTTTGATGTGTCGCGTCAACTCGTACATCAACGAGAAGTTTGATTATCCTCTCCCTCGCGGACTTAACTGCACCTGCCTTTGGCTGTATGATAGGTTGGCCACACACCTGTCAGGCCCACCTGTCATACACACAAAGACAGGAGCGTCCCTCCCTCGCCCATGAGCGTGGTGGCTGGCAAGACTAGGAGAAGCTTTCGCTACACGCTGTCCCTCCCGCACGCGGTGGACATGCAGTAGTTCAATCGGTGTCAGATGGCCAGAAGCGTACTGTAGTACTCCTCCAGTGCAGTAGTACACCATCATTGTTCGACTTCCCAAAGAGGCGAAGAGCCAAGCGCAGCCCGGATGCTCGCTTGGCAGTTTCATGTGTAGAGTAGTCTAGATAGCGTGTATCGTGCCTGTAAGCTTAAAATCGTTATGGTCGGCTCCATGCTATGTGGCCGTCTCGAAGTTTTTTTTTAAATTAAAATAGTCTTCTGGCCCTACCTGTCACCCTGGTGATTGTAGTTTGCACGCTCATGTGGACAAGACAGGAATATATATATTTTAATTTGTTTTTTTTTAAAAGGGGGGACTCCCCGGCCTTTGCATCAAAATGATGCACACGGCCACATATATTTTAATTTGTGGTGGGTAAATATTAGAGGTTGCAGCAAATATATTGTACACTGCGGGTCTTTCAGCCAAGTTTAGAGGCAAGCATGTGGGGCCAGTTCTATGATGTGTCGCGTCAACTCGTAGAACGAGGAGAAGCTTGATTTTACTACACGCCTTCTCTCTCGCCCATGCGCGCTGCTGCTCGCAAATGAGGACAGGCTTTTGCTTAGTTGTATTTCTACAACAAGCTATCCATCCCGCTCGTGGTGGACGGACATGCAGCAGTGGATTCGACACTGTAGAAGCAATAGTAGTAACATCATTGTTCGTCTTCTCGAAGAGGCGAAGAGCCAAGCGCAAACCGAACGTTGCAGTTGTGAACATTGGAGCACGCATATAGCCAGGCTCTTGCATGAGACAAAATTGATATGTGAGCCCACTATTGTATTAGTACGTACAACTACTTGCTAGTATAGCCCTGTAAACCAGAAAGGAGTATTTGCCCTTCTAGAGATTTCAACAAGTGACTGGACTACACCGAGACGGAGTACATATGGAGCAAAATGAGTGAATCTGCACCGTAAATAAATATGTACTAGTTCTATCATTTTCCTCTCTGAGGTGCACAATATTGAGTATACTGACTAGTCTCTTTTTGACACGCATTTACGTTGTTTTTTTTTTGACACAGTACATATGCAAGCGCTCATATACACGCGCATACACTCACCCCTATGAACGCACACACGCACGACACTAAGTATCATCTTGAAATTTACGAAGTCACCATAGGCACCTTGTCGTCGACGGGTCCATAGGTTCTAGAATGCCAAGGAGGAAGAGGGTAGCGGTTCCCGAGACATTGAACGGTCAATGATGCATCCTCAATTACATGCAGAGGGAATTAATTGGAGAAGCAGACTAGAGCCAGCATGATGTGAATGCAGCAGAGTTTGGACTCTCATATAAAAAAGGCGCCCCACCACTCCAATCCATCTACTCCCAAGTCTCTGCGCAACACTACTCACTCCAATCCAAGACCAAGTGCCAAATCATCCAAGGCGCCGGCCTGCGGTCCCGCACCGCACATCGTTTCCAGACGGTGCTGGCGACCACAGGCATCGTAACCCTCGCTGACGCCGGTTTCGCCTCTCGCATGGACGACATGATGGTCAACTCCATCCGCAAGTTCACCTCCGTCAAGAAGCACGCGGACGACCTTGCCGTACTGCTCCAACTCGTGCGCCCAGGCTCCTCATTGCCTGCCACCCTCATTGACCTAGATGGTGACGGGCTCTTTCAAGCCCTGGTGGCCCTGCAGGTGCCGGAGGTCGCGACGAAGAATGTGCACCTCGAGGCCATGCTCGCTGCGCAGCGCGTCGCCATGCAAGAAACCGTCGACCTGCACATCCACGTCTATGAGGAAATCGTCTACATAGGCCACTACAAGGCAAGCGAGGACAGAAAGACGTTGGCCTTCTTCTAGCGGCTAGAATCTTTGGACGCCATTGTTCAGAAGCACGTCGACCTGGCCACGAAAGCTGCTGCTACTTAGGCGCCATTCGGTGGGCCGGCGCCCTGAGTCGAGGAGGTGGACATCGTCGATGGATGCATATCTTCTTCTTGCCTCGTGTAACCAGCACTGCATCGCCTCGTGGCCTTAATGTTTTATTAGTATAGTACTCCCTCCATTCCCAAATATAAGTCTTTCTAAAGATTCCAGCAAGTAAATAAATGCAGGTCGACGAATTCTGGCTATATGTGCATATTTATATTTAGCTATTGTACTTGTTGGCTATAAACTTGACTATATGTGACATGGCAACATCATATAGCCAGCAGCTGGCTATATTATTAACCATGCTCTTAGAGAGTAGAAGAGAGAAATGAGGGAGGAGGGCTAGCTGTAGCACGGACGATGTTGTCAGATGGGACTCGTGTTTATAGATTAGGAGTACTGAGCACTCGTGCCTCTTTTTTTAATGAAAAATTAGTCGTATGTCTAGTACCACTAGTTGGGTGCGTGCGACCTATAGCTGTCATCACTTTAGGTCTACTTTTCGAACCGCGGCTACGCTTCACAGTACATATTTTTCACGCATTTATCCTCCTATATGTACTCCTAGGCTATTTCCACGTGCTCCCATTCGCCGACATGTGGGACATAGAGCATCTGGGTCGTAGTGCATGCACGACTTGGAGCATATGCCGGGGTACTTTACATTTCAGACCTCACGAATTACATGCAAACCTCCCGCAGAAGAATAAATAAATCAATGAATTACTACATGAAACCGGATTATTTTCATGGAAACCGGAGCACGTTCATTAAATTTTGGACATAACACGTTTATAAAAAATGACCGGACCTAAACCAATCTAAGGGCCTCTTTGATTTTTCCCAAAAAAAGGGCCTCTTTGATTCGCAGGATACTGAAAACACAGGAATGGGGAAAGTATGATGGCGATGAACCGAGACGAGGAGAACTCTAACTCAGTTAGAGGTTAGAGTTAGATTCTAACCCTGAACTAACTATAAACCAAAGAGGTGTATGGATGGCAGGGTTAGATTGACAATAAATGCTCTATCTCAATCATTTGACTACTTTGGACCCTATTTTTAGTCAGACTAAAATAAGTCCCTTGGATCCAAGCACCCTCTTGGTGTGGCCGGCTCTTCTGTGGCCTCCTCCCGCTCACAATTGACATAAATGAACCATCTATACAATCAAGCATGCAAAACATGATAATTTTTACTTTGTCCATTCAAATGAGATATCCCACTTAAACATACAAGTCGTCAATCAAGCTTCACAAAATAAAAAAACACTTCATGAAACAAAGAATGAGCTCACTCATCACGGAAGTTGTTCACGATAGGGAGGGAGCCCGGAGCCCCTCACGCACCAAGGGAGGAGGTCGCCATCTTCGCTCTGGAGGAAGGCTCTATAGAGCCCAAGCCCCGGGAACCCCTCCAATGCCGGCCCTTGCGAGTTGAGGTCGACACCGGCATGGGTAGCAGGGCCGCTTGCCGCTGACTGGGAACTTAATCTTTGGGCCTCTATAAATAATGCAAGCCTGTAAGTAAAATACCTAGAAAGGTGAACTGAATCTTTGGGACTCTAGAAATAATGCAAGCCTGAAACTGAAATACTTAGAAAGGTGAACTGAATCTTTGGGCCTCTAGAAATAATGCAAGCCTGAAACTTAAATACCTAGAAAGGTGAACTGAATCTTTGGGCCTCTAGAAATAATGCAAGCCTGAAACTGAAATACCTAGAAAGGTGAACTGAATCATTGGGCCTCTAGAAATAATGCAAGCCTGAAAATAAAATACCTAGAAAGGTGAACTGAATCTTTGGGCCTCTAGAAATAATGCAAGCCTGAAACTCAAATACCTAGAAAGGTGAACTGAAGCTTTGGGCCTCTAGAAACAATGCAAGCCTGAAATTGAAATACCAAGAAAGGTGAACTGAATCTTTGGGCCTCTACAAATAATGCAAGCCTGAAATTGAAATACCTAGAAAGGTGACCTGAATATTTGGGCCTCTAGAAAGATTTATTACCTCCTCAAGCAGCATCAAACAATTCCATGCGTGCACCACAAATCTATAGCAAGTTTGATCAGGATCTACTTTTCCAAATCAAAATTAGCGCTAGAGCAAGCAAGATCAATGATATGGCCGTGATACAAAGAAGGAACGAACAAACTCACCCCTCTCGCGACCTCCCTGGTAGATGCGCCGCCGCTGCGCACGACAGAGGGAGAAAAACGACTGGTGAAGGGGGAGCGGGGCGACCTTCGAAGGTCGGACGGAGAGGGCGGCCGGAGTAGGGCGGCGGAGGCCGGAAGGAGAGGGCGCCCGGAGGAGAGAGAGGGCGAGCGGTGCTTGGGCGGGCGGCCCTATGGGGAATAGAGAGGAGTCATGCGAGAGGGGGAGCGATCTGGTGCGGGCAGGTGAGATTTTTTTAGGGGAGCGATCTGGTGCGGGCATGTGAGATTTTTTAGTTCCCTTTTAGTGGGCCGAGGATAACTAACCCAATTAGAACCTCTCCATTGAGCGAGTTTATTTAGTTGGGTTAGAGCAAACTAGCTCAAACTAACCCCTCTTGTTTCGATAATTTGAGGCTCTTTCAACCCAAACTAGCTCTAACTCAGGGATCCAAACAAAGAGGAGTGTTACTGTACATGCTACAGTGTGGACCGTAGCACATTGTTTTTTATGGCCATATCACCACATTATTGTTTTCTACTACTGGTTCACTAGGCTACCGTGGTTCGCACGGCTGGTTCACTGGGCTGCCATGGTTCACACTCCTCCAACCTGAGTAGTACTCCCTCCGTTCCTAAATATAAGTCTTCGTAGATATTTCACTGTGGACCACATACAGATGTATATAGATGCATTTTATGTGTAGATTCACTCATTTTTCTCCGTATGTGGTCCATAGTGAAATCTCTCCAAAGACTTATATTTAGGAACGGAGGGAGTAGTATAGTACTAGTATATACCGCATCATTCTTTGCTCCTTCTTACTACTCTGACATGTGGGAGAGCCAGCATCCGGGTTGACGTGTCATGCACCAGATTAGAGCGCGGAACGGAAGGGGGGCATCACCCCGGTCGGAGCGCCAGTAATTCATGACTATAGGCAGTGGTCATATCACAAGTCTTTCCAGCAGTAATGCACCGTCAAATCGCACATCCCCACTCGCTCACCCTCCTCGCCTCTCTGTCAAACCACCTACCCGAAAACTGCCATGCGTACTGCCCGGGAAAAGCCCCGGCCTCAACTTTTAACTACGCGAAAATAGTTCGAGCTTGTTCGTTCTATATAAATACAATACTTACCGTATGTTTATTCACCCGTGGGGTTGTTCAATGAATGGAGGGGCGGGGAGCACAAGTGAACAATACTACCTCTGTCCGGGTTTATTGGTCCCCATTGTATTTCGTGCCAAATTTTGACCATATATTAAACTAAGAAAATGTTCACGCATGTCACCAAACATTATATTTTTCAAAATTATGTTCAAATATGAATCCAATGAGATAATTTTTCTTGACATGCATTAACATTTTGTTAGTTAAATCTTTAGTCAAAATTTGGCACAAACTATAAAAGAGACCTATAAACCAGGACGGAGGTAGTACTATAGTAGTACTAAGTAGGAGTCGTAGAGTAGTCACCTTAAATAGAGAGTTTCTTTTCTTTAATGCCAGGTACACAAATTGAAATGCTTGTTGTGGAGAGAAAAAAGATAATCACTCCACTATATATGGATGCAGGGGCCTGAGCGCTCGCTTTACTAGGGTTGCTCTCTTCATTCTCTCATCCTCTCCAGATATAAACAAGACAGCGGTAGCGACATTTTCTCACTGCTCACCGCTGGTCACAGATCCGACCGGATCCCTTCGGCCGGTGTGTGTAGAGGACTAAAAGGTGCATCATTCACGTGGTCATCGCCGCCGAGCGAGGAAACCCACAGCTGCCGGAGGGGCCCGATCCTCTGCCCGTGCCGTTCTCTCCGACACAGCGCCGGCTAGGGAGGTACTCCGACCCTTCTTCCTCCCTGTCGTATTGTCCACAGATCCGACCTACCACTGCCGACATCCCGGCGACCCTCAGGTATAAGTTCTTCGAAAGCGGCCTTGCTCTTCTGTCCCAGCTCCCCACGTGTCTGCATGTGCATCTTTTTCTACTCCCATCAGCTCTTCCAAAGCCACCTAAATTTTTAGTATTATTAGAGGTAAAGCTACTTCATGCATTAGAATCTAGAGCTTTGTTCAAACAACGAAGAAAGGGGGAAAGTTGTAGCATGAATCTAGGACTTGATTCAAAGAGGAAATAATATGGTGAAAGTAGTAGAGACTAGATACCCAACGGGTATCTTGGTTGAAAAGGGAAATAATGGGAAAACGCAGTACAAACTGGATAAGGAACAAATCTATTATTGGTTGAAAAAAGGATATAAAGTGGCGGCTGGTGGAGAAGTCAACAGAGTATGTCCAGGATTAGATTTGCTGCCATCACATAGTAAAAGGTCTCCAGGATTAGATTTTCTGCCCTCACATAGTAAAAGGTCTCAGGATTAGATTTGCTGCCCTCACATAGTAAAAGGTCTCAGGATTAGATTTGCTGCCCTCACATAGTAAAAGGCCTCTAGGATTAGATTTGCTGCCCTCACATAGTAAAAGGTTTCCAGGATTAGGTTTGCTGCCCTCACATAGCGTGAACAAGCTCGGCATCACCACTTTATGCCTCCTTGTAGGTACATTGTGCTGATGCGTCCACTATCGCATGTCCTTATACCAACCTTTTGCTGTTTTTTTGCGGACAAACCAACCTTTTGCTGTAAGGGCGCATGTAAAATGAAGCGATCACACTGTTACCTTAGGGACATATCTAACCAGTGTTATTGTTAATCTAATGCCTCCAGTGATAAGATGCAATAAAACTATGTTACAAATGGCACTCCTGCTGTTTTCCCCAGTATGATAAGTAAGTTGCTCCTTTACGCTGCTGGGTGTCCTGGTGTCCCCACGGTCCCATGCCCTTAAACCAACTCTTTAGTTGCTGTTGATTTACTGTGTCCGGTAAACAAGTAATGCCACCATTAAAGTAATCCCATATGTGAGGAATCTCATTGTTGTTCATAATGCTTCTGGTAACATGAAGCATTGCTGACGTTTTAAAATTTCTACTATCCTTGCGTGATTTCCATGAACATAATTAAGATGCTTCTTTTCATTTTGTATTTTTTTTCGTATATTCTTATTGACCAGCAACTGTTTACTTTCTATCATTTTGTGTAGATAGGGATATCCATTTCACCTTGTTGCTATTGTGACCTTTTGGTGAACTGCACAAAACACTTTTTTTTGGAATGAGTGTCTTGTGCAGTTCAACTAAAATGTCATGTGGGCAACATCTCTCAATTTTGGTGGAACTGCACAAAATGGTGATTGGAGTTTCCAAAATCTCCATCAAGTTCTGCGGGTAATCTCGTGCAACATTTTATTAGCCTTCGCAAGATGGAGACGTCACTGTCACCACAATGGCACTTTATTTTAGTGGAACTGCACAAAAGGATAAGAAAATTATAGTTGCACCTTACATCAGCTGGACAGCCAACCTTAATGTTCCTAAATTTTAGTGCAACTACTAAAGAAGAACCTGCCAGCTCACAAGAGCAAGTACTTCTTGCTAGCTGAATGATGCAATCTTTGCTTCATTTCAGGTGAACTGCAGAAAAAGGCACATGAATTGAATCATGGAACTCCAGGCAGACCTCATCCTAGTGGAGCTGGAGGTTGAGTTCAAGGAGGCCGCTATTAATGTGAAATCATGCTCTCATGTCTCCTTGTTTGTGCTGTGCAAACATGCTGTGCAAACAGGAATACTCTACTACAGATGTTGTGACGGTCAAGAGCATTCGCCAAGTTCTTCGATTGTATGACATGGCTAGCCAAGATGGATTTAATCCCGATATTCACTTTATCAAAAGGCTCTAATGGGTTGGTTCGGAATCTTGCAAGCTGGGAATCAGTGAGATGTGTAGGCATCTTTGTTGTACTTATTATTTGAATCTTATTTGTTGGTTCTGAATCTTGCAAGCTAGGAATCAATGAGACGTGTAGGCATCTTTGTTGTACTTATTATTTGGATCTTATTTGTTGGTTCTGAATCTTGCAAGCTGGGAATGAATAAGATGTGTAGGCATCTTTGTTGTACTTATTATTTGGATCTTATTTGTTGGTTCTAAATCTTGCAAGCTGGGAAACACAACATGATGATGCAGAGGACAACAACCATAATAAATAGTTCAAACTTGGTAGTATTATCTTTGTGAAAGTGCGACTAATGTGCTGATCGTGTGCGTCCTGAGAATAATAATTCTAATTGTTGTGCATGTTGATCCTGTGGCACTGATAGAACGAGCCAATGCATTGCTTGTTTTAAGTATAAATTTCTATTAAAGCTAATTAAATTTAAGTAAAGTGACCACTAACTCCTGTTATTACAGTACCAATACAGACCCGCTCGTGAACCGACGTGTGGCCGGAGTAGGTTTTTTAATGGAGGCGTTTGAATGCACCGAGGGTGCATCTTCTGCCGGGCGTGCAGCGGACGAGGGAGGGGTAGTAACTATTATCGCCTGTACACACTCAGCTTACTGTTGAATCCAGTTCCCCAAGAGCTGAAAAAGGAACTGCTGTCGCCGCCTACACACTCGTTCACTCGAAGAGACTGCAATGGCGATCCGAGGGGTGAGCCTGCTGGATATGGACTTTAGCCACCAAGTTGAATGTGATGTACACCAACGATACAGACTCAGTGAAGCTCTGCCTCACCTCAGTCCTATGGCTGCACCAGGTTCTGGAGCAGTCGCCCGTTTCATCGGCAGCGCCGACTGCACCTTCGCTACGGTGGAGAGAAGGAAGAACACGACGATTCGGCCATCTGGTACAACAAGCTTGTCGACATCCAGAAGCAATACAAGATCATCAGCAACGGGCAGGAGAAGGACTCCGTGGTTGACCTCGCTGAGACCATCATCGACCCCTGATACACCAACATGAAAGAAGACGACCTGAACACGTGGGAAGTACCTCTGAATCTAGCCTACATAACCTACGCGGCCAAGGACGCATACGCATGCTACAACATGTAGAGGCAGATCTTGGACATGAGGGCGTGTCTGCTTCCCATAATCGACAAGTACACGGACAACCGCAACGTCATGATCAAGCGTGCCAGGAAGGTCTAGATGTTGTTCTTTATCTGTTTATAAGCACCTTTATCATCTGAGTGTTTCATGCATTAGCCTATGTGTTGTAATTATCTATTTTGTCCGAAATATTTCTTTTAAGAACCCATTAACCTGATTGCTTTTTTAGTGGCTATTTGCTAATGTATGTAAACTAGTTCACTTGTCCATAAAAAAACTAGTTCACTCGGCTTCCGTGCTTTGAATCTCCTTCCTACCAACATATTCCTCTCCTCAGGTGGACCCAGCAGGTCTCGGAATTTTCTCCCACTTTCTTTTTTGATGTAAACTGAGTTTTCTCCCAGTACTTTCCCCTAGAACCAACTCAACAGTCCCACGTCTAGCTCAAAAAAATAATAATACCCCATGTACTATTAACTCATCAAATTAAAATGATATTTTATTTCGTAAGTTGAAAGTTCTTACAAAATAATAATAATAATTGTTTATATATAACTTGCCAAGTTAACTCCTAGTGATTGCGTACATAAGCTTGCAAAGATTTTACTGACGTGCAATCATGTGTTTATGTTTTTATAACATTTCTCTGTCTAGCCCAACATGATATTTTCACCCAGCCCAGCAAGTCCGCGGATTTCAAGAAAAATGCAAATGGGATTTAAACGGGCTACATAGACGCTATATCATTGTTTCACCCAGCCCACCAAATGGACTAAAAAAACAAATGGACTGGCTGACATGTGGGCCAGTAGGTCGAAGCCTAAGAAGGCGTTGGATTTACATCCAACGGCCGGCATTCTTCTTCAATCTCTCGTCTTCTTCCCCCAGTGCTGCCGGAACCGCCTGCTCCAGCCTTCGGCGTCCAACAGTGTTGTTTTGCGCTCCTCAGCGAAACCCTACCCCGCCGACGGCTAGGCCATCCCTCCACTTCACACATCCTATTATTCTCTGCCGAGTGTAGGCCCACCCCGCAACCGAACCAGTCAAGTTTCCCATTCCTCTCTGTCTGCGACTCCACTGCCGCATCTTCCCCATCTCTGGGTCGTTCCAGTCTGGGGCCTTGCCGTCGTCCACCGCCTCAGTGCGCTCGGCGCGGCGTGGTGAACATACGAGAGTCATCGGAAGAGGACTGTACATGGAGAGCCTACCGGCTGGGACCCACGAGGTCCATGGTCGCACGCAAGGAAAGTTCCTCCTTATTACGCACTGTACGTGCACTGTACGTGGGAAGGGCTTCTGTATTTCGCAAAAAAACGTCCCCCCTGCTGACAGGTCGGACCCACAAGCTATATCTTCGCACGCAAGGAAACGCCTCCTTATTACGCACCAAAAAATTAATACCCCCTGCTAGCTGGGACCCACCATAGTGGGTGGCTGACTTGTGGGCCTACTAAGTTGACGAGGATGGAGGGCTTTGTCAACTTAGTCAATATGAACGATTCTAGCTCCAGTGACCGTACGATGTCCATCCAACGGCCATATTGCTTCTTCAACCTTTGGTCTTCTTGCTCCAGCCGCCCAAAGCAGCGCCGGTCGTGTCGCGTGTTCCTGCCTCTCGTGGCCGGCTGTGATGCCGTGGAGGCCTCACCGCCCCTACTACTCCCACCGCTGGCCCAGGGTATCCCTCTACTCACCCACACCCCCTGTTATTCTGCGGCGACAACAGCCTCACGCCGCAGCCGAACCAGTGAACCCTCGTACTCCTCTCCAAGTGGGCATCCACTACCGCGTCTTCCACGGCTGCTTGTCGTCCCCTTCCTAGGCCTCACCGTCGTCCATCACCTTGGTGCTCTCGGTGCGGCGTGGTCAATGTGGTCAACGAGCGACTTCCATCGGAAGAGTACTGTATGTGGAGAGGCTGACAGCTGGGTCCAAGGCCACATCCCAGTTTTTTTGTGATTTGCCAAGTAAGTCGCTTTGTCAGGCCTGTTGGGCTGCGAATCATTCAAGACGAGGACAACTTCATTCGGCTGGCCGAGAAAATGGCCTATCAGTAATGAGAAATGGGCTGTACATTTTTAAAACACATCAAACCGACAATTAGTTTCAAATATCTTTTTTTAATTTCGAGATTTTAAATTACATTAATTTTTATGTGTGGAGAATTTGTTGGATTTTATATTGATATACATTTATTTTTAAAATCAGTTTGAATTGAGCCAAAATTTTGGGATTAAAAACAGTTCGGACCGCACCGAAATATGCAAAATTTCGTATAATTTTTTAACCATGGCCACAATATGGGCTGTAATGCTAACAAAAAGAATATGTGCTCCAAACAAAACCTTAAGAATTAGCAAATGGGCTGTAAATTATTAGAAATAATGGCAGATGGGTTGTATGATGTTTTTCACCGATTTGAGGCTTTCCTAAAAAAAGGTTGATGCAGAAGCACTGACTGTTGGATGGCCATCCAATGGCCGTCGTGCTTCTTCAATCTCTTCTCTTCCTGCTCCAGCCGCTCAAACAAGCGCCGGCGGGACTGCCTGCTCCCTCCTCCCCGCGGTCGGCTATGCTGACGCGCAAGCCTCACCACCCCACCGTACTCCCATCACTGGCCTAGCCATCCCTCTACTCACCCACACCTGCTGTTATTCTCCGACGACGGCAGACGAACCAGTAAACCCTCATTCAGTCGTACTCCCCTCCGCGTGGGAAACAACTGCGGAGTCTTCCCTGCCTCCGTGTCGTTCCCTTGCTAGGCCTCGCCGCTGTCCACCGTCCTGGTGCTCTCGGCGCGGCCTAGTCAACATGGTCAACAACCGACATGCATCTGAAGTGGACTGTACGTGGAGAGGCCGACGGCTGGGTCCACGACCGCACACAAGGAAATGCCTCCTTATTACACGCAAAATAATGATTCCTCCACCTGACATCAGGGACCCACCGAAAGGGCCTCAGTATTTCGTGAAAAAAAACGTTACCGCTATTGACAACTCAGACCCACCAGCTATATCTTCGCACGCAAGGAAGTGCCTCCTGATTATGCACAAAAAATGAATACTCCCCCTGTTAGCTGGGACCCAGTATAGTGGCAGGCTGACTTGTGGGCCTACTAAGTTGACGGGGACGGAGGGCTTTGTCAACTTAGTCAATATGCATGATTCGAGCTCCAATGACCGTACGATGTCCATCCAACGGCCATAGTGCTTCTTCAACCTCTGGTCTTCTTGCTCCAGCCGCCCCTCCAGCTGCCCAAACCAGCGCCGGTCGTGCCTCGTGCTCCTGCCTCCCGTGGCCGGCTGCGATGCGGTGGAGGCCTCACTGTCCCCTACTACTCCCACCGCTGGTCAGGCCATCCCTCTACTCACCCACACCCCCTGTTATTCTGCAGCGACGGGAGCCTCACACCGCAGCGAACCAGTGAACCCTCGTACTCCTCTATGCGTGGGCATCCACTGCCGCGTCTTCCTCGGCTCAGCGTCGTCCCCTTCCTAGACCTTGCTGTCGTCCACCGCCCTGCTGCTCTCGGCGCGGCGTGGTCAATGTGGTCAAGGAACGGCTTCCATCGGACGTGGACTGTACATGGAGAGGCTGACAGCTGGGTCCATGGCCACAGCAAGGAAGTGCCTCCTTATTACGCGCAAAATAATTATTCCTCCACCTGACAGTGGGGACCCACCGGACGGGCCACCATATTTCGTGAAGAAAACGTTTCCCCCCTGACTGTTGGGACCCACCAGCTACTCCTTCACACGCAAGGAAGTGCATCCGGGCAAAAAAAAGATTCGCCCCCCTGACTTCTGGGACCCACCAGCAACATGTTCGCACGCAAGGAAGTTCCTGACAGTCAGGACCCACCTGGTCGAAGCGTACGTAGCGTTGTCATTCTTGTTGTGAACGTGTACGTACATACTGGTCGATGTAGAGGCGTGCATGTGTCGTAGATGTAGAGGCGCGCACATGTCGTAGTAGAGGCGCGCATGTAGCATGTACACGTACATACAGCGGCGAGGGTGCAAGAAAGAAAATACAGCCACGTACGTACATATGGGCAGGGTCTCGAACGCCAACTCGTGCATACGTACATGGCTGGGTCGGAACGGTGAAACAGCGTCGTCATCGTGTTCATGGGGAGCCAACTGGCCGGGTCGGAATAGAATGCATGGTCGTGTTCATCGGGAGGGCTTGGATGGAACAGGCGATGGAAACGAGGCCTGGCGTACCGCACAACGGAGGAAACGGCCTTGTGTTTGATCGACCATGTTCGAACGGGGTCCTGTCGATCGGGAGGGGCCTGGCGTACCGCAAAATGGAGGAAACGGACCTCCTACGGTCGAAATGGGGGTCCTGTTGATCGGGAGGGGTGTGGCGTACCACAAAACGGACGAAATGGACCTCCTACTGTCGAAACGGGGGTCCTATTGATTGGAAGGGGTGTAGCGTACCACAAAACGGATGAAACGGACTTGTGTTGGAGTGCTACGATCGAAACGGGGGTCCTGATGATCGGGAGGGGTGTGGCGTACTGCGAAACGGACGAAACGGACTTGTGTTGGAGCGCTACGGTCGAAACAGGGGTCCTGTTCATCGGGAGGGGTGTGGCGTACCTTAAAACAGGACTCCACGGGATACTATTCGTCTCCACCGTCGACCTCCTCCAGCCTCCACGGGCTCCTGTTCATCCAGCCTCCACTGCGCGCTACTCCACCGGCTACTGTTCAATCGGCCCTCCACGGGCACCTCTCCACCGTCTACTCTTCATCCAGCCCTCCACACCAAGGGGGCCTGTTCAACCACCCCTCGACGGCCACCCCTCCATCGTCTACTGTTCATCCAGCCCTCCACACCACGGGTTCCTGTTCATCCACAGGCAACGCCACCGCTCACTGTTCATCCAATCCCCCCTCCCCCCCCCGCAACACTCACTGTTCATCCCAGAGGCAGCATCGATCGGCTTCAGTTAGCAGCAGTAGCGAAGGAATCGCTCCATCGGGTTCAGTTAACAGCCATTGATCGATCGCTCGGGTTCAGTAACGCGTAGCCTGCAGTGCCATCGCTCGGGTTCAGTTAGAGCCCAACGCCTCGCTCAGCTTCAGTTAGAGCCAACGCCTCGCACACATGCGCATACGTATGAGAGAAACGTGCATCTCTCCGCCCCCGACCTCCCACCATAACCGGCAACTCCCTGAAATTTTCCTCCCCCTCGCTTCTACCACGGTTTTTTCCATCTTGGACGGCCCAAAGAATGTCATGCAGCTGCGTCTCCGGCCCGCCCAGGACGAAAAGACCATTTTCTGTCATCATTTTTTGTCATAGAAGTAGGAGCCCACCATATCTATGATGATACCGGGTTTTGTCACAATTATCGTCATAGAAGTGTCATATGTATGATAGAAATTTTTTCGTTTGGCCCAAAATGTCACGGATGTGTCTTTTTTTGTAGTGGATCCACCCGATACCCTTTAAAGTGACCAACAATGTTGGTGACTGCCTGTTGAAGCCGCCATGAGGGGGTCTTTAGAATCCCACTTCCCTGAAACTTATTGTGCAACGAGGTTTGAGTCGCCCAAGCACCTAACTCGCGCTCAAGTTCATTTCCTTGGCCATATGGAGCCCATGGAGCAATGCTTCATACTCAGCTGCGTTGCTAGTACATGGAAACATAAGCTTCAAAACATAACAGAACTTGTCACCTCGTGGGGAGGATAAAATAACTCCAGCCTCGAGCCTTCCAATTTCCTGAAACCATCAAAGTGCATAATCCAATATGTGTTATCCGGCTTCTCCTCAGGTGCTTGCAGCTCTATCCAATCATCAATGAAATCCACCAGAGCTTGAGACTTGATAGCAGTCCTAGGCACATATTTCAGATGATGTGGCAAAACACTAAGCCCCTACCTTTCTCTGTGTTCGATGGATGCCATGTGTTCTAAAAATATGCTTTGAGTACTAGCAATCATAGAAGAGTTTATGATGATTGAGTATGTGGAGCTCTTACTTAGACTATGTTGAATAAAGTTGAATTGCAGTTGTTTGGTGACTAAGAATATATGTTATTTAGTTTCATGTCTTGGGTCAATAGTTGGGTTTGCCCGGCTCCCATGTTTGGCACCTTACGTTCCGTTCTATCGGCTAAGGTAGCACTGGGAGAACCACTGCGATTGTGCCCCGGTTGAGCCGGGTTAACGCCTCAGTGGAGAAAGCTAAAACTGACTGTCATGATAAGGCGAGAGACTGGTCGCTGTTTGATAGGTCTTTTCGGGTCCTTAAAGACCTACGCCGCTTCGAGCGAAGTACCGGATAATGTCCGACGAAGGTGTGGATAGCGCCCCGAATTCGGTCTTCCGAATACTAGGGGCTTCGCCGAAATTTAAAATTATAGAATTCTATGGCTAAGTGAGAGTGTTCAAGCACTATAAGTCCGGTTGCCTTGTTCGTTGTGTTGAGCGCCTCCCTAGATGGACCCAAAAATGGGAACAAGAGTGCTCAAGTTTATCCCGAACACCCCAGCACTCGTGGCATGGGGGCTGAAGCCGACGACTTGCCATCTCTCAGATTTAATAAACGGCCGCACAGAAGGTAATATTTTAAATTAACAAGCGTTGCTTAGCACATATGAACAAAGTTTTCAGCGCACAGGATAACACATTGCGAATTTACTCAATAATTACATCCCTGGGGAACTCATCCGCAATCTTGCGGGCACCCTTTAGGACAGTCTTATAGTACATCTCGGGCGTACGATATTCCTTGCCCGCTGGTGGCGCGTCAGTGATTAGCTTCTCTGCATCCAGCTTGCCCCAATGCACCTTTGCGTGGGCAAGGGCCCGACGAGCACCTTCAATACAGGCGGAGCGCTTGATAACCTCCACCCAGGGGCACGCATCCACCAACCGTCGCACGAGGCCGAAGTAGCTCCCAGGCATGGCCTCTCCAGGCCACAGCCGGACAATGAGGCCCTTCATGGCCTGCTCGGCAACCTTGTGGAGCTCGACCAGCTGCTTCAGCTGGTCGCTAGGGGGCACCGGATGGCCGGCCTCAGCATACTGAGACCAGAAGACCTTCTCCGTTGAGCTCCCCTCCTCGGCTCGGTAGAATGCGGCGGCATCAGACACACTGCGAGGCAGATCTGCAAACGCCCCTGGAGAGCTCCGAATTCGGGTAAGTAACACGTAATTTACATTCACATGCTTGCTTTGCATGAAAAATGCCTTACCCGCCGCTATCTTCCTCACCAACTCAATCTCCTGAAGGGACTTATGGGCATCAGCCTTGGTAGTTTTGGCACTTTCGAGAGCCGAGGCAAGCTCGGACTCTCGAGTCTTTGAGTCACGCTCCAAACTCTCATGCTTTTCCATGAGAGCCTGGAGCTCTTGCCGAACCACCGCCACCCGCGCCTCCTGCTTTTCTCGCTCTGCCCGTTCCGCGGCCGCATTGTGTTCGGCCGCGGACACGGCCTCCTTCAGGGTCGCCACCTCGTTTGTGGCCCTTGCAGTACCCATGTTATCCTGGTTATTTTTTGTTGCAATCTAAATCCTTTTCTGTAAGGTACAAGTTCAAAGTGGTGTTACTCACCTTCTTTGTCCTAGAGCTGCTTATTGGCGCGGTCGAGCTCTTGCTTGGACCGCTCGAGCTCCTTCTTCAAAGCACCGACCTCCGCAGTCAGTGCGGCAGAGGTCAGCAACGCAGCCTGCAACCCATATTGACATAATTTTTTAGCAACCCTGCGTATATCTTTTTTTTCAGATCCTCAGTCCGGCTTTTCTTTCCGAACACCGAACCGAGCATCAGGGGCTACTGTCTATGCGGTATTACATTGCATATTTTTAACTTCTTACCTCAAAGCCTGATAGAAGGCTACTGCAGGCTTTGGTCAGCCCACTCTTGGCAAGCTGTACCTTCTGAATCACCACACTCATAATAGTGCGGTGTTCTTCCTCGATGGAAGCGCTCTGGAGCGCCTCCAACAAATTGTCCGGCGCCTCCGGTTGGACGGAAGCCGTCGGCGTCACGGTCTTGCCCTTCGTGCAAAGGGGCCGCTGGCCGGACTCCGGAACTACTGCGGGTTCTGATGTGGAGTCCGGTGCAAAGTCCGGGAGGCCGCCTTGTGGCGCCTCCGGAGCCTCCCCCTGATGGGTCCCTTCTTGGGATCCCACCTTGGCGTCCTCGGTGTCGCAAGGGGTGGAGGCGGTCGGGATGGAGTCTACATCCGACGGAGCCAACGACCCGCTCGGTGAAGCGGGGAGATCATCATTGGCCGGACTACAGGCAGCATGCGGCATCAGAATGACACTATGTGACGCAGAAAAAGAAATTATAAATCATTCAGGAATCCGGATACTTACGATCTCGCCGGAGGCCTGTCCCTTGAAGGCCATTCTTCCTCGCCAACGTTGATGTTGGCAGAGCTGTCCGGGGGAATAGTCCTTCCCCTCTTGGACCCTTCGGCCTCCCCTGTTGGGGAAGCCTTCCTCTTCCTCTCTCCCTCCTCTGGTAGAGAGTCCACTTTCTCCTCCTTGTTTTCAGGGGAGGAGTCCGCCCCGGAGTCGTCGGACACCTGAAAACGGGAACTCTTTTGAGCACCCGTGGCCTCCTTCTTGGCCTTCTTCTCCGGCACCACGTGCGGTGCCGGAACCAGTAGCCTCGCTAGACGGGTGTCTACTGGGTTTTCTGGCATAGGAGCCGGGCAGATAATCTGCTCCGCCTTCCTCATCCAGTCCTGTCAAAGGAAAAGGGGAAATTAAAACCCGCATAGAGTCAAACTATGAAAAGCAAGTGTCCCGTAAAGGGGTAGAATCACTTACCTCGTCGGCTTGGCGCTGCGAGCGAAATCTGTGATCTTCAGTCGCGGATGCGGGGGCTTCGGCGCCCTTAAATAGCACCCTCCAGGCGCCTTCGTACGTCGTGTCGAAGAGCCAGCTCAGCGCCTGGTGCTGTTCCAGATCGAGCTCCCACAGATTGAATGCCCGCTCTTGGCATGGGAGAATCCGGTGGACGAGCATGACTTGGACCACGTTAACCAGCCTGAGCTTCTTCACCAGCTTCTGGATATAGGCTTGGAGTCCCGTCAGCTCCTCCGAACTACCCCACATCAAGCCCTTCTCTTTCCAGGAGGTGAGCTGCGTGGGGATACCAGATCTGTTCTCGGGGGCCGCCGCCCACGTAGGGTCGCGCCGCTCGGTGATATAGAACCACCCCGATTGCCACCCCTTGACGGATTCCACAAAGGCCCCTTCGAACCAAAAGACGTTGGGCATCTTGCCCAACATGGCGCCTCCGCACTCCGCTTGAGTGCCCTTCACTACCTTCGGCTTGACATTAAAGGTCTTGAGCCACAAGCCGAAGTGGGGCTGGATGCAGAGGAAGCCCTCGCACACGACGATAAACGCCGAGATGTTGAGGATGAAGTTCGGCGCCAGATCATGGAAATCCAGGCCGTAGTAGAACATGAGCCCCCAGACAAAGGGGTGAAGTGGAAAGCCCAGTCCGCGGAGGAAGTGGGGAAGAAAAACGACCCTCTCATGGGGCCTGGGGTGGGGATGAGCTTCCCCTTGTCGGGCAGCCGGTGCACGATGTCGCCGGACAGGTAGCCTGCGCTGCGCAGTCTTTTGATGTGCTCCTCCGCAATGGAGGAGGTCATCCACTTGCCTCCCGCTCCAGACATGACTGGGGAAGGTTGAGACGAGATGTGCGGGCTTGGGCGCTGGAGCTCGAGTGCACGGAGATGGATAAGCAAAGGAGGAAGAAGGCGTAGGTGAAAAGGTGAATCCTTATTCCTTATATGGGCGGGCGAAGTCTACGCGTCCCCCACCGGCCTGGCAAAACTCGCTTATCCCCCAAGCGTCACCATCAATGGCGCGGTTGGGTTACCCACGTCCGTATTGATGAGAATCCCGGATTAAGGGGGAACACGATCTCTGCTTCGACAAGACGTGCCAAGGAAACCACTTCGCTAGATGCGCTGAGGTGGTAGAGTAAAAAACGATTCAAGTAACGGCTTGGTAATGGCGTGACGTCATGCCGCAAAAAACGTCAGCAGATGGAACTTGTGCATATATTATTCTCTCTACGGTGGAATGTGGAATTTATTTTGCAGAGCCGGACACTATCCTGGTGTTCACAATCTTCTATCATTGGGAGGAGGAACCCGCCTTGCAATGCCAAGCAATATACGCTCCGGACTTATCATCATTGAAGCCTGGTTGAGGGGCTACTGAGGGAGTCCTGGATTAGGGGGTGTCCGGATAGCCGGACTACCATCATCAGCCGAACTATCATCGGCCGGACTATCATCATCGACCGGACTCCAAGACTATGAAGATACAAGATTGAAGACTTCGTCCCGTGTCCGGATGGGACTTTCCTTGGCGTGGAAGGCAAGCTTGGCGATACGGATACGTAGATCTCCTACCATTGTAACCGACTCTATGTAACCCTAGCCCTCTCCGGTGTCTATATAAACCGGATGGCTCTGTTCCGTAGGACACAACAACAACAACCATTACAATCATACCATAGGCTAGCTTCTAGGATTTAGCCTCCTTGATCTCGTGGTAGATCCACTCTTGTAAACATCCACAATATCAATATCAATCAAGCAGGACGTAGGGTTTTACCTCCATCAAGAGGGCCCGAACCTGGGTAAAACATCGTGTCCCTTGTCTCCTGTTACCATCCGCCTAGACGCAAAGTTCGGGACCCCCTACCCGAGATCCGCCGGTTTTGACACCGACAGTAGACATCAAGCTCTTTTCTGGCGCCCTTGCCAGGGAGGTGAGTGCTTGAAGGTATATCTTTAGATCTTGCAATTGAATCTTTTAGTTTCTTGTTTTACCACTAGTTTGGTTTATAAAAAGAAAACAAAAAATGGAATTGAGGTGGTCTCATATTGTACATCTTTATAATGTCTTTCTTGAAAATGATGGAATGGAAAATTGTGCTCAGTTGATAGAAGAAGAATTCAGTAAAATGTTTGGCACAAAATCTTTGGTTGATGAGCATGATTGCAATGTTGTTAGTATGAATTCTTCTAATATCCATGATCCTAATGATATGCAAAGCCATAAGCTTGGGGATGCTATGTTTGGTGAAGATGATATTTTTAGTCCCCCAAGTTTTGATGAGAAAATTTATTATGATGAAAGCATGCCTCCTATTTATGATGATTATATTTATGAAAGTGGGTTTGGAAGAGTGTCAACTTTATGTAAGAATGATCCCACTATTTTGGAGGGTGTTGGGGAGGTGGACTTTATTTAGTGATGAGTCCACTATTTTGGAAGACGCTTCAATTGATTATGACAATAAAGTTGCTATATATGATGATTATGGTGACGACATGTATACTATATTGAATAATGATAACCATGAAACTTGTCATCATGATTTTAATTTTCAATCACATGATAGTTATTTTGTTGAGTTTGTTCCCACTACTATTGATGACAAGAAATTTGCTTATGTGGAGAGTAATAAAATTTCTATGCTTGTAGACCATCAAAAGAATGATTTCTGTGATAGTTATATTGTTGAATTCATTCATGATGGCACTGAAAATTATTATGAGAGAGGAACATATGCTTTTACATATCTCAATAATATCAAGTTTTGTCTATATGTGTTGAAATTTTTGAAGTCATGCTTGTTTTGCCTTCCTATGCTAGTTGATTCTTGCTCCCATAAATTATTTGTTCACAAAATCCCTATGCATAGGAAGTGGGTTGGGCTTAAATGTGCTTTCCATGTGATTCATGATGCTCTTTTTCATGTTTCAATTCTTTACTTTTATGTGAGCATCATTAAAATCATCATGCCTAGCTTAAAAGGCATAAAAGAAAAGTGCTTGTTGGGAGACAACCCAACTCTTTTACCTACTAATTATTGTGTTGACGTGATTAAGCTACTATAGTAATCATGTTTTATTACTTTTGTTTCAATAAAGTTCCAAGTAAATCCTTTGGGATATTGTGGATGATAATTGACTTGATTCTGTGCAAAAACAAAAACTTTTGCGCCCAGTCCAGGAATTTGTAAAATTCACTGGAACATGATTTTAGTCTGAAATTTTTAAAGTTCATTGATATATAAATTATCTATGTTGTACTAATGTTTCATAATTTTTATAATTGCATAAGTATGGTGATTATTCAGATCACTACGGACTGTTCTGTTTTTGACAGGTTCTGTTTTCGATGCATAGTTTGCTTGTTTTCTAGTTTCTATGGCTTATATTGGTAAATATAAATTGTAGAAATGATAGGGTACAGTAGGCATTGAGTGATAACATTTATGAATCTTGTCTTTACAGTACCAAATTGAATGATTTGCTCTTTATCATACTAACACATCTCACGAAGTTCCGTTAAGTTTTGTGTGATTGAAGTTTTCAAGTTTTGGGTGAGATATCGATATGAGGAGAATAAGGAGTGAAAATACCATAAGCATGGGGATTCCCAAGGCACCCCTTAGGTAATATTCAAGGAAGATCCAAGCAACTAAGCTTGGGGATGCCCCGGAAGGCATCCCCTCTTTTGTCTCCAAAATTATCGGTAGCCTCACTTGGAGCTATATTTTCATTCATCACATGATATGAGTTTTGCTTGGAGCGTCATTTTATTTTAGTTGTATTTTCTTGCTATTATTTAGAATAATTTTTTTGCATCTTTTATTTTAATAAGTGGCAAGGATAGCCTTCACCATGTTTATTTTGCAAGTATATGAGTTGCTGTTTCAAAACAGAAAGTTTATTGCTGTTGCAAAAATTCCCAAGAAAAGTCAGAATGTGATAAAATGTTGATTTCTTTTGTGATATAAGATATGATAAATTTTCTACAGTGTGGTAATTTTTCAGAAGTTTTGGAGTTAGAGAAGTATGGATCTTCTTGCATTCTTTATAGATTGTCCTGTTTAGATAGATTGATGCTATGTTTGCATATGTTTGCTTGTTTAATGATTCTATTAGAGGATAGTACTATTAAATATGTAGAGGCATTTAGTATGAAATTTTAAATAATAATTTTAGTGATTTGCTACAGTAGAGAATGATAAGGTTTTGCATTGATTTATACTAACTTATCTCACGAGTTCTCCTTGAGTTTTGTGTGGATGAAGTTTTTAAGATTTAGGGAAACCGTGATATAAAAGGAATTAAGGAGATCAAAAAGCTCAAGCTTGGAGATGCCCAAGGCATCCCAACATAATATTTCAAGAAGTCTCAAGAATCTAAGCTTGGGGATGCCCAGGTAGGCATCCCACCTTTCTTCATCAACAATTATCGGTTAGCCTCGGTTGAGCCTAAGTTTTTTTCTTCTTCACATGATGTGTGCTATTCTTGGAATGTCATTTTATTTTGTTTTGCTTGCTGTTTTAATAAAATAGTTAGTTCTGAAAGTTTTTAAATGAGAAGGAGTCCTCAAATAGCTATGCATTTATTTAGCTACTCATTTGATCTCCACTTATATCTTTTTGGAGTAGTTTGTCATTTACTCTCATGCTTCACTTATATCCTATGAGTAAATTGTTGAATGAATTCAATGTCATGAAGCTAAAATTATATGTTCATATCATCCCTAGTGGTAGCTTCACGTTGGGTTTAGAAAGTGAAATCTTTTGAAGCTTGACAATCACAATATTGGTCATACAAGCAATTCATGAATGATTAGGACAAGGAAGAGAACTTTCACATACAAATATATTATCTTGGACATCTTCTATGATTATGAATACCCATTAATTATTTACAAACTTGAGCAAGTTAGTTGAAGTTGGACAAGGAAGACAACGTAATGAGTTATGGTTGTCTATATTTGCATAGAAGTTGTATTATTATGGATCCTCCAACATGTGGTGTTTGCTTAGAATCTTTTGCTAGACAAAAAATCGCACTAAGTAGAGATACTACTTGTGCATCCAAAACCACTTAAACCCAGTTTCTTGCCATGAGTGTCCACCATACCTACCTATGGATTGAGTAAGATCCTTCAAGTAAGTTGTCATTGGTGCAATAAAGCAATAAAAATTGCTCCTAAATATGTTTTATCTTTTATTGTAAGGGAAAATTGAGTGTTGTACGAACTTGTGATGGCAAAGTAATAAAAGCGACGGACTACGTAATAAAGGTTGCTATCATAAGGGACAATATAATGTGTCATTCCTTTGCATTAAGAGTTTGGCCATACAAAAATAAAAAGTGCATGACAACCTCTTCTTCCCTCTGCGAAGTGCCTATATTTTACTTTTCAGTATTTACTTTTATGCAAAAGTCAATTATATGCATTCTCATTTCAACCACAATTATCCTCTAGTTAGTAAGCATCATGTGGTGGAGAAAGATCTAGGCACATATGGCCAGTCAAATATATTTGATCATGATTTATTATTGATGACAATCATCTCTATGATAAATGAGCTGGGAAGCAAAACACTAAGCCCCTATCTTTCTCTGTGTTCGATGGATGTCAATTGTTGTCAAAATATGCTTTCAGTACTAGCAATCATAGAAGAGTATATGATGATTGAGTATGTGGAGCTCTTACTTAGACTCTGTTGAATAAAGTTGGATTGCAATTGTTTGGTGACTAAGAATATATTTTATCCAGTTTCAAGAGAATTCATTGTTTGAACCTTAACGTGTGAGTTGGTTGCTACTTTAACATTAGAAGTTTTATGAGAAAGAATTGTTGTTATGATGCTAGCAAAAGTGATTGAAATTATCATTGATGAAACTTATGCACTAAGCTAGCATTCACACTTCCTAAATTATTTCTTTTATCATTTACCTACTCGAGGATGAGTAGGAACTAAGCTTGGGGATGTTGATACGTATCTGATATGTCTCCGTCGTATCTATTATTTTTGATTGTTTCATCCCAATATTATTGAACTTTTACATACTTTTGGCAACTTTTTGTATGATTTATTTGGACTAACTTACTTATCCAATACCTAGTGCGAGTTCTTGTTTGTTGTCTATTTTTGTATCACAGAAAATCCATATCAAACGAAGTCCAAACATTATGCAACTCCATGGAGAATTATTTTGGAATATTTGTGATTTTTGGGAGTTGGAATCACCGCAAACGGAGGCCCACACGGACCAAGATACACCAGGGCGCGCCCAAGGCCCCTGGAGCGTGGTGGTGTGTTGTGCTAACCTCGTACGTCGGTTGGAGCTCTACTTCAGGCGCAAGGAAGCTTATATCAGGAAAAAATGTGTATAAAGATCAGCACAATTGGAGTTACGGATCTCCCGGAATATAAGAAACAGTTTTCGGCCAGATCTGGAGAGCATGAAACAGAAGAGAACCGAGAGGGAGATCCAATCTCGGAGGGGCTCTTACCCCTCCCATGCCATGGAAGCCAAGGACCAGAGGGGATACCCTTCTCAGACCTAGGGAGGAGGCCAAGGAAGAACAAGAAGAAGAAGAAGAAGAAGGAGGGGGGCTCTCTCGCGCTCGCTTCCGGTGGCGCCGGAGTGCCGCCGGGTCAATGATCGGGACGACGATCTACATCAACAATCTTGCTACCGTCAACACCATCACCTTCCCCTATCTATATTCAGCGGTCCACTCTCCCGCAACCCGTTGTACCCTCTACTTGAACATGTCGCTTTATGATTCATATTATTATCCAATGATGTGTTACCATCCTATGATGCTTGAGTAGATTTTTGTTGTCCTATGGGTTAATCTTGAACTTGGTGGTATGATTGTATATTTTATTTTGGTGATGTCCTACGGTGCCCTCCGTTCTCGCGCAAACATGAGGGGCCCCCGCTGTAGGGTGTTGCAATATGTTCATGGTTTGCTTATTGTCAGTGTTGCGGGGGTGACAGTAGCCTAAACGCGGATAAGTGGGTCATGGCATATGGGAGTAAAGAGGACTTGATACTTAATGCTATGTTTGGTTTTCACGACCTTAATGATCTTTAGTAGTTGTGGATGCTTGCTAGTGTTCCAATGATAATTGCATATGATCCAAGTAGAGAAAGTATGTTAGCTCATGCCTCTCCCTCATATAAAATTACAAGAATGATTACCGGTACTTGTTATCGATTGCCTAGGGATAATTCCGCAAATCCTACCACCACTTTTCCACACTCGCTTTATTTACTTTTTGCACTTTTATTTAAACAACACCTAACTTTTTTCCCGTTCTTTATTATCTTGCAAACCTTTCCTACTACACCTACAAAGTACTTCTAGTTTCATACTTGTTCTAGGTAAAGCGAACATTAAGCGTGCGTAGAGTTGTATCAGTGGTTGATAGGACTTGAGGGAATATTTGTTCTGCCATTAGCTCCTCGTTGGGTTCGACACTCTTATTTATTGAATAAGCCTACACACTATCCCCTATACTTGTGGGTTATCAAGACCTTTTTCTGGCACCGTTGTCGGGGAATTATAGCGTGGGGTGAATATTCTCGTGTGTGCTTGTTTGCTTTATCACTATTTAGTTTTTATTTCCTGTTCTTAGTTGTTCTCTATCTTTAGTTATGGATATGGAACACGAAACACCAAAAAATTAGCGGTACTTGCTACTCATGGATATGGGGAACCTCCTAAAAACCTCGATGATCGTTATGTGAAAGATATTATGCACTACTTTGATAATCCTGAGAAAACCCCATTGAACTCTATAGTGGGAGTAACGTTGGGTCAACGTGAATACTTTAGGGATAATCGCTTGACTCATAAAGGAAAATTGTTATGGGATCAAATTTATATGTTGCATTGGTATGCTTCGAACTTATGCCAGAGATATGATTATACTTGTTGCTCTAGGATGAACGCTCCACATCTTCCCTTTTCATGTGAATTTAATGATAATAAAACCTTATCTTATTATGCTAATGGTATATATGATTATTATGATGTGGAACGAATAGAAGAATTTGCTGCTTTTAAGGGTGCTTATGAAATTGAATGTCTATTTCTAGAGTATGAAGATTGTGATGATGCTGTTTATAGATCTCAAAATTTTGCTATATTTGAATATTGCTATGAGAACTATGAAAATAATGCCGATATTGATGCATTTCTTGAGAAAGTCTCTGCTGTCCAAGCAGAGATTAATATTTTGCAGGAGTTTATGGAAGAAGAAATTGATGAAACTATAAGCTCATTGGATGAAAAAGATGATGAGGAGAGCGAAGAACAAAAGGAGGAAGAGCGGATTAGCTACCCGTGCCCACCTTCTAATGAGAGTAACTCTTCAACTCATACATTGTTTAATGTCCCTTTGTTCTTACCGAAGGATGAATGCTATGATAATTGCTATGATCCTGTTGATTCTTTTGAAATATCCGTTTTTGATGATGCTTGCTATGCTTGTGGCCAAGATGCCAATATGAATTATGCTATTGAAGATGAACTTGCTATTGTTCCCTATGTTAAACATGATAGTCCTATTATCTTTTTGAATTCTCCAAACTACACTGTATTGGAGAAGTTTGCACTTGTTAAGGATTATATTGATGGGTTGCCTTTTACCATTGCACATGATGATTTTGATGAATATAATATGCATGTGCTTGCTGCTCCTACTTGCAATTATTATGAGAGAGGAACTACATCTCCATCTCTCTATGTTTCCAACACGATAAAATTGCAAGAAACTACTTATGCTATGCATTGGCCTTTACTTGATGTGCATGAATTGTTCTTGTATGACATGCCGATGCATAGGAATAGAGTTATACTTTGTCATTGCTAGATATATGTTGATTTGTGCTCACTACTAAATTCCAAATCAATGTTAATTAAAATTGGCTTTGATATACCTTGGGATCCGGGTGGATCCATTACTTGAGCACTTTATACCTAGCTTAATGGCTTTAAAGAAAGAGCTACCAGGGAGACAACCCGGAAGTTTTAGAGAGTCATTTATTTCTGTTGAGTGCTTTTATAAAGTTTAAAAATAAAAAATATAGAGGATAACACAAAACTTTTCAAAAAGGAAAGTGAAAGTGAGAGACAAGCATTGTTGAAGTGGGGGAGCTCCTTGAACTTTGTTCATGCTCACGGAAACTTTGTGAATCTTAATTACAGAAACTTTTCAACAAAAATAATTATCCCCTTGTACAACTCCATTGTATTATAAAAATAATGTGCCAAGATTTGCCTTTAGGATGTTTACATTGCTTGTTGGTTTGTGCGGTGCAAAACAGAAACTTTGGCTGCAGTGCTCGATTTTACTTTTTTTTATTGGAACGTTAAATGGTTCTGAAACCTTTTACAATGTCTTTCTATACAAAAATATTTATTTTTCCTATTTTTTCAGAATTTGTAGATTTACAGAAATATGGTGGATGTTCAAATTACAGACTGTCCTGTTTTCATAGATTGCCGTTATAACTTCGTTATTTGCGTATGTTTGAATTCTTCTTGAAGCCTCCTTGACTTGGGGCCATAGAATTGTGATAAAATACAGTGGGTAATGTTTGTTTATAATTATACAATAATGTTGCAGCAGTACATGATGGGATTTCATTGCCATTTTCACTAACCCCGCCACTAAAAGTTCGTTTAAGTTTTTTTGTGGATGAAGTATTCGAAGATCGAGGGGGTATCGATATGAGGAGAAGGAGGAGAGGCAAGAGCTCAAGCTTGAGGATTCCCAAGGCACCCCAAGTAAATATTCAGGGATACTCAAGTGTCTACGCTTGGGGATGCCCCGGAAGGCATCCCATCTTTCTTCAACAAGTATAGGTATGTTTTCGGATTCGTTTCGTTCATGTGATATGTGCAAATCTTGGAGCGTCTTTTGCATTTAGTTTTCATTTTTCTTTTATGCACCATGCTAGTATGAGATAGTCCATGGTTGATTTATAGAATACTCGTTGCACTTCACTTATATCTTTTGAGTATGGCTTTATAGAATGCTTCATGTGCTTCACTTATATCATTTGAAGTGTGGATTGCTTGTTTGTCTTCACATAGAAAACCGATGTTCGAAGAATGCTCTTTTGCTTTACTTATATTTGTTAGAGCATGGTATTTTGTAGAAAGAATTGAACTCTCATGCTTCACTTATATCTATTTTGAGAGTCAACAGGAATTGGTCAATTGCAAGGTTAGTCGTAAAGTCCTACATAAAACTTATGGATCACTGAATATGATATGTTTGATTCCTGGCAATAGTTTTGCATATAGAGATGATAAATATGTGGGAAGTACTAGTAAATGGTTGTGGTTAAGTAAGAATATTGGTGTTAAGGTTTGTGATTCCCAAAGCATGCACGTATAGTCTCTCGTTATGCTATGAAAGTTGGAGCGCAATTTATCCTTGATTGTCTTCCTTATGAGTGGTGGTCGGGGACGAGCGATGGTATTTTCCTACCAATCTATCCCCCTAGGGGCATGCGTAGTAGTACTTTGCTTCGAGGGCTAATAAACTTTTGCAATAAGTATACAAGTTCTTTATGACTAATGTGAGTCCATGGATTATACGCACTCCTACCTTTCCGCAATTTGCTAGCTTCTACGGTACCGTGCATTGCCCTTTCTCACCTCGAGACGTGGGGCAAACTTCGCAGGTGCATCCAAACCCCATGATATGATCCACTCTATCACACATAAGCCTTATTATATCTTCCTCAAAACAGCCACCATACCTACCTATTATGGCTTTTCCATGGCCATTATGAGATATATTGCCATGCAACTTCCACCGCTTCCGTTTGATGACTTGAGCATTCATTGTCATATTGCTTTGCATGATCATATAGCTGACATAGTAGTTGTGGCTCAGCCACCATGCATCATTTTCATACATGTTACACTGGATCATCTATCAGAGGCATTCATATAGAGTCATATTTTGTCATAGGTATCGAGTTGTAATTTTTATTTCTTTTGAGTTATAAGTAAATAGAAGTGTGATTGTTGGGGATATAACTACCGGGTATGAACCGCCCAAGAGGGGCCGGGTCATGCTACTAGTGATAACCCATGAAGGGGCGGATCATAAGAAGCCCACTGATGGCCCAAGACCCAGAGGCGACTTAGGGCCCAGAAGGATGAACCTCCATGAGGATAAACTTGTATTGTAAGGCAGGCGTAGTTAGTCATCAAGACGGACACATTGCTTATGAGCCGGCCGGGACTCTGTAAGCCGCCGAGCATTAACCTGTGTATATAAAGGTATGACCCGGCAACGAGTTAGGGGAGGAAAGAAAGAGATCGAGAACAAGGTCAAGCGTATTCGCTCCCTGGTAATCGAATCCCAAGCAATAACCACCCTACACTGGATTAGGCGGTTACCTCCACCGCGAGGGGCCGAACCAGTATAAACTCTCCGTGTCCCTTGTCCGTTTAACCCCTTCAAGCTAACTACACTGCGATGGCTCCACACCTAAGTCCTTACGCTAGGACATTTGACGTGATAATTCCACGACAGTTGGCGCCCACCATGGGGCGAGCGCACGGTGATTTCAAGTTCTTGAAGGGCAGCTTTGTAGGGCTCAAGGGGTACACCATGGGCCGGATGACCAAGAGTCGTCACGGCAAGATCTACATCAACGACGAGGGCTGGGCCCCCGATGCCGACTCAATCGAGTATGGGTACCGGGTCCCCTTTGGCGGAATTCACATCTTCATCGGCAAGATCGGTGAGTCGAAAGCTGAGCTGGACATCTGCACTGACATCGTCGAGTCGGCTCAGCGCGTTCAGGATGGCGGGCTTGGTGGCTGTTCTGATGGCGACAGTATTCCGGACACCTACGAGCCGCCACACCGGGTCACAGTCTTCATGGCCGGTACACAGCCAGCGCAGGGCTCTACGACTACAACGACAATGATATCCGGGTTAGCTGCAGTGACGGCTTCTAGAGCCGGACCTGCACGCCCGCTGGCTCAAATTTTGTCTGATCTATTGGATGCTCTTATAATGTTGTTTATGGCGGAGGTTAACCCTGCGAATCAAGCTCAGCATAACGCGGAGGTTACAAAATTGTGTGACGAGATAGCACAAGCCAAGGAGGAGTTAAATGCAGAAAACACTCGGATGGCAACGGAGCGGGCCGCCTTGCAGAGGGAAGCGGAACGGCTTCGGGCGGAGAGCTTGCGCTTAAGCTTGGACATAGATGCGTTAAACGCTATAGCACATATGCCCGTGCGTTGCGATGGGAGAGATATTTCTTTGCCAGAAGCAATCTGAGAGATAATTGATGTGTCCACCAAAAACGATCTACATAGTGATGCGATGGAGAGAGGAGTTTCAGTCTTATCATGGGTCATGTTTGTTCTGCAGGATCTTGATAGTGGTGGGGTTAGTCAGCATGGCGGCAACCATCCAACTCGTGCCTTTTTTTCCTCTGGATCCTCCTCTGTCTCGAAATTGTGTCGGGCTCCTCATTAGGTAGCTATGCAGCGACCTTTGGGGAACAGTTGCTTCGACCACTCTCTCTTACGATGCCGTAACCGGATGGATTACTAATTGTACCGCATAAATCCCATTTCATTAGCATATTTAGTGCATAACCAGACATCAATATCCCTTCTTTATTAGGGTTTATTTTCTTTGATTATTTTAGTGCTCAAGTGCTCACAAATTTTTTTATTTGAGCAAAACCAACATATTCTATTTTATTGGCCCAAGAAAAATCGCTCCCTCGGATGACCAGTAGAGGAGTGCGGCTGAGGCCCAATACTGCCTGTGTGACGGAGCAATTTTTTTCTTGGGCCAATTGTGTAGGAGCTACTATTTGACGCTTGTTGCATAAAACAGAGCGTGAGATGCACGTTAGTTCGTGTATGGGCCAACGCACTGGTAAGCTCCAAGACGACCTCTGTTTGTAAAGCATGAAAAAGTCCACAAAATGATGAGTTGAATGATTGAAATCATGCTTAAAGACTCGACTACATGCTGCTAGCCACTTGAAGAAATGAGTCCTACCAACCTAGGGCCAGCTCAAACCATTAAGATCATACTCCAATGTCAGATTGGAAACAAATTTTGGTTTTTTGAACTTTAAAAAAAAATATAAGTTGTGAAATAATCTTGGAGACATGAATAATTTTGAAAATCCCAAACATTTTTAAGAAATTCTTTACATTTTCAAAAATAATAACAAAATTTTAAACGATCGAAATTCATAATTTTATTTGAAAACATGAACCTTTTATAATAACATGAACATATTTGGAATTCGTGATAATTTTTGTAAAATAAAAAATAGTTTGAACATTCAGAATAATTCTATTAAAATGGGTTTCTTTCAACTCGAACGTTATTCTGAATTTGCGAACATTTCACTAAAATAAGAATATTTCTCGTGTTGGAACATTTTTAAGATGCAATTTTTTTGGCAAATCTAAGAAAACTTTGGAAAACACAAAGAAAAGATGTAACATTTTGAAAAATGTGAATAAATTTTTAAATGAGAACAAAGATTTAATGTTCTGAACATTTTTCAAAATGGAATTTATTTACACTTCTGATTTTTTGAAAGAAATCGATGTTTTCTGATAGTATGGACTTTTTTGAAAATATTGAATTTACCAAAGAAAGGGAGCAAGGGAAATAAACTTAAACGGAAAAATCACAAAAAACAAGAAACAAAAAAAGGAAGAAATGGAAAAAAAATAGAAACAGAACACAGAACAAAAAAGGAAAATGGTTCTGCCCAGCTTGGGTGCCCTGTGCGAATTTAGACTATTTTCGAAATGAGAAGAAAGATTTATTGTTCCGAACAGTTTTCAACACGAAATATATTTGAAAATTCTGAACATTATTAAAAATCTAAGTTTTATAATATTACACAAAACCAAAAAAAAGAATATGGTTCAGCCAAGCTTGGGCCCCCTTTGCGACATGGCGACTCTTTAATGCTCGCAGCAATAAATAGTGTTCTGCCACCTGTGTGTGCACAAAAATAACTGGGCTGGCTTTGTTGGGCCACACTGCTGGCGGCCCATGAATGAAATCCTGGCGTTTTTCCTTTTCTAATAGATGGACGCACAAAAAAATTAGTACCACCTTAAATAGAAAAAAAGTTTAATGGTGAACGGATGAAAAAGCGGAGAAACGCACCTTGCTTTATTAATAGGTATAGATTTTCAACAGAAGGCATGTAAGCCGGCTGCCCCTGACTTATGATGCAAGGAATCTTTTCAACACGCCTGGGGCAGGACCCAGTAACCCGCCCGGGGTGAATCGGACCGCTGAGGCACCACCGTCCGGAGAACCGGTTCAGCCGCGTTTGAACATGACCCCTCCTCAGCTTGTTCACATGCCTCCGGGGCATTTTTCTAACCCCTAACATGATAGCTGCAGCAACACGGCTGGCGGCCCTCCTAGCTCAGGATGAGTCACCAACAACAATGGAAGTACGGAGAGCCGGAGAGCTTCTTCAGACGGCTGTGGCCCAGTAGGCGGCTTATTAGTATAGTCGTGATCATATCCACTCAACACCTCGTCCGAGCAGGAGTTATAGCAGGCACATTGATGAACCGGCCGTGTCAAGCAGCGAGCGGCACCGCAACCAGCCTCGCCGACCTGACCCGTCGTGTGTCGGCACTGATACTTATATTTTGGTAGACCAGGGTAGAGCACATCATGCGGCGGAGCTGGCGGCTCAGCTGACGGCTCAGTTAGTGGCTCAACAACAGTCTCCGGTTTATCCTTCAGCATCCATGGAGGCAGGGTGACCTCTAGAACCTTGGGTGCTCCCATGTTTAGTGATGGCTATATGCAATGAGCGCTTGCCTAAGGATTTCAAGGGCCCCCGTAAGGTGCCCAATTACATGGCGGATCAGCCCCCAGAGGCATGGATTGAAAGTTATGAGATGGCCATGGAAATGCTGGATGTTGGCGATGCTGCATGTGCTAAGTACTTCACCCTGATGTTGGATGGGCTGGCTCGTACATGGTTAAAAACACTGCCCGCTAATTCTATTGGGTCATGGGCAGAGTTAAAGAGGCGTCTCATTCAAAATTTTAAGGACACATGCAAGAAGCCCTTATCAATTCTAGATTTGGATTCTTGCATTCAGGGAGAAGGAGAATCAACAACCCATTGGGTGCACCGGATTTCATCAATCATACATTCATTAGATAGTATCAACATCGATTCTGTAGTCCTGATGTTAGAGAAGAATTGTCGTTTCCTCCCGCTTAAGCAGAAGCTGGGGCGGCTTAAGCGTCACTGCAATGATATGGGGGAGTTAATGGCGGCTCTCGTCAAATATGCCGACTCTGATAGCACCAAGGATCCTGAGTCTGATGATGATAAGCCGAGGAAGGGAAAGAAGAGCGGCAATGCAAAAGGGCGGCAGCATAACTCGGCGATTCAAGCCGACAACGGTAAGCATAAAGCAGATGGTAGTTTGGTTTTGTGGCTAACACCAATGCGCAGAATAATAATCAACATCGCAAGGGAAAGCCGCCCCAAGGGTCAAGACTCAACCTTGAAGCAATGTTGCATCAACCTTGTCCAAAGCATGGCACGCGTGACAGGCCATCTGGTCATATGTGGAAGGATTGTTACATCATGAAGGAGTTTAGGAATGCTAGTTTTTTCAATCATGGTCCACATGGCGGCTCAGGATCCAGTTCTCACGGACCTGGCTCCGGTGGTGGCGGTTCAAGCTCTGGTTTTCAGGTCAAGGCAATCAAGGTGTTTTTAATCAACAGTCCAACCAAGGAAACCAGCAGCAGCAGTCTGGTTATCAGAGTAATCTGAAGCAGCTGAAGGGTGGTCAGTATCAAGTGTTCACTATGAGTCTATGCAAGAGAGATCAGAAAATCCATAAGTGGGCGGTGAATTCTGTTGAACCGGCGATGCCCCGATATTTAAGGTGGTCTGAGCAGTCTACTACGTGGAGCAGGGAAGATCACCCGCCCCGGGTTGATAATCTGGGTCAGCTGGCCTTGGTGGTTGCTCCACAGGTAGGAGGATATAAACTTACGAAGGTGCTCATGGATGGAGGCAGCAGTATCGAAATCCTTTATTATGAGACCTTTTGTCGTATGAATTTGGCTGACGAGGATCTTAGGACGTCCTCTACTCTCTTTCATGGGGTGGTACCTGGTAAGTCGGCATACCTGGTGGGTAGGATAAAGCTGGAAGTGGCTTTTGGAGACGACAATGATTCCAGAGCTGAGAAGTTAACCTTTGAGGTAGTGAAAATTAAGAGCCCATACCATGCTCTGTTTGGGCGGTCGGCTTACGCCAAGTTTATGGCACATCCGTGTTACGTTTATTTGCAGCTTAATATGCCGAGTCACAAGGGGACCATCACGGTGCGTGGTAATAGAAAAATCGCTCTGGATTGTGAAGAGGGTGATGCTGCTTATGCTGAGTCGGCTTGCGCCATGGAAGAATTAAAGATTTATAAAGACAATGTTGACCCGGTGGATATGACACCTTTGAAGAAGCCAACGACAGAGAATGAGCCCTTAATGAAGTTTAAGTTGGCAGATGATACTAAGCTGGTTGATTTTTTCCCTGGCATCAGTGTGAATATGGATCAGAAATAGGAAAGCGCGCTCATCGAGTTCATCCGTGAGAACCGGGACATCTTTGCATGGAAGCCTTCTGATATGCCAGGTGTACCGAGGGAACTTGCTGAGCAGACTCTTAATGTGGATCCAAAGTTTAAACTGGTCAAACAGTTTCTTCGCCGGTTCAATGAGGAAAGGCGCAAGGCAATTGGTGAAGAGGTGGCCCGGCTCTTGGCAGCAGGGTTCATCGTTGAAGTTTTTCATCCTGAATGGTTGGCTAACCCGGTGCTAGTTCTTAAGAAAAATGGCACTTGGCGTATGTGTGTGGATTATACAAACCATAACAAGGCCTATCCGGCTGATCCCTTTGCTCTCCTTCGTATTGATCAGATTATTGATGCTACAGCGGGTTGTGAGCGCTTCAGTTTTTGGATGCATACTCTGGTTATCATCAGATGAAAATGGCAGTTAAGGACCAGGAGAAGACATCCTTCATTACTCCCTTTGGAGCCTTCTACTATGTGTCTATGCCTTTTGGGCTCAAGAGTGCCCGGGTGACTTACCAGCGGTGTGTCCAGAATTGCCTTCATGGCCAGATTGGGTGTAATGTTCATGCTTATGTGAATGATATTGTTGTGAAATCCAGAAAGAAGGAGATGTTGATTGAAGATCTAAAGGAGACCTTTGAGAACCTGCGGGTCCACAAGATGATGCTTAACCCGGACAAGTGTGTATTTGGTGTGCCAGCAGGCAATTTGTTGGGTTTCTTAGTATCTGAGAGAGGATTTGAAGCTAACCCAGAGAAGATTAAGGCTATCACCTCTTTGGCTAAGCTGGCATGTATCAATGACGTCCAACGTTTGGCTGGTCGTATTGCGGCTCTGAGCCGGTTTATAAGTCGCCTGGGAGAGAAAGCCATCCCTCTGTATCAGATGATGAAGAAGAGAGATGATTTTGTCTGGAGCTTTGCTGCTGATGAGGCGTTCGAGGCGCTTAAGATGCAACTGGCTGAGCCGCCGGTTCTTGTAGCTCCCATTGAGACGGAGCCTTTGCTGTTATATGTGGCTACAAACAACCGGGCTATTAGTGGAGCCATTGTGGTTGAAAGGAAGGAGTTAGGCAAGGAGCATCCGGTTCAAAGGCCAGTTTATTATGTCAATGAGGTGCTCATTGAATCTAAGAAGAGATACCCACATTGGCAGAAGCTGATGTATGGTGTGTTCATGGCTAGTCGTAAATTGAAGCAATATTTCCTTGGTCATCCCATCACTGTGGTTAGCTCTGCCCCTTTGGGGGATACTATTCAAAACAGGGAGGCCACATGTTGGGTAGCTAAGTGGGCCATTGAGCTTGGTCCCCATGGTCTGAAGTATGTGCCTCAGACGTGCACAAAATCTCAAGCACTTGTGGACTTCATCACTGATTGGACAAAGTTGCAGATGCCCGAGGATAGGCCGGATCATACATATTGGACTATTCATTTTGATGGATCCAGGTAGTTGGAAGGCTCGGGGGCTGGAGTTATATTGATTTCCCCACGGGGTGATAAATTTTGTTATGTCTTAAGGTTGATGTTCCCTTGTACTAACAATGCAGCTGAATATGAAGCCTTACTCCATGGTCTTCGGATGGCTAAAGAGATAAATTTACCCGGTAAGATGTTTTGGTGACTCAGATCTTGTGGCTTAGCAAGTATCAGGGACCTGGGATTCCAAGGATCCACTCATGGCGGCTTATCGTTGAGAGGTGGATAATATTGCTGGTCACTTCAAAGGATATCAGGTGGAGCATGTTGATCGAAGGAAAAATGAGGCAGCCAATGCGTTAAGCCGGCTGGGATCTCAGTGTAAGCCGCCCCCCTAATATTTTCTTTGATGTTTTGCATAACCCATCAATGAAATTGCCTACAGAGGAGGACTTGGCAGTTCCTGACCCGAAGGCACAATTAGTGGTGGCTCTTCGTGTTATCCCTGATTGGACTGTTCCATATTTGGCTTACATGACCCGGGGTGAGTTACCTGAGGATGAAACTTTGGCTAGGCAGATAACCCGGCGGTCTAAGTCAATGACTATTGTCAAAGGTGAGCTTCAGAGATGCAGTGTTACAGGGGTGTTTCAACGATGTGTTTCCCTTGAGGAAGGGTGTGAAATTCTAAAGGGAGATTCCTGAAGGATATTGCGGTCATCATGACGGCTCTAAGTCTCTTTTTGCTAAAGCTTTTCGTCATGGGTTTTATTGGCTTACCGCTCATGCTGATACAGAGGATCTAGTCAGTAAATGTGATGGTTGTCAGAAATTCTCAAGACGTGCTCATGTGCGGGCTCCAGAGTTGAGGATGATTCCAATTACTTGGCCGTTTGTAGTCTGGGGGCTGGATAAGGTTGGGCCTTTCAAAAGGTCCAAGGATAAAAATACCCACCTTTTGGTGGCGGCTGGCAAGTTTACAAAGTGGGTTGAGGCTGACTCGGTCAGCTAATGCGACACAGCCATGGCGGTTCAATTCATTAAAAAGGTGATATTTTGTTTTGGGTATCCTCATAGTATCATCACTGATAATGGTACTAATCTGTCTAAAGGAGCAATGAAAGAATTCTATGAACAAGAGCATATCCGGCTTGATGTGTCATCAGTAGCCCACCCCCAGTCTAATGGGTAAGCTGAACGGGCAAATCAGGAAATCTTGAGAGGTATCAAGCCCCGGCCTATGGTTCCTTTGCAGAGGACACCAGGTTGTTGGGTAGAAGAGTTGCCATCAGTACTTTGGAGTATCAACACCACCCCCAACAGATCTATGGGTTATACGCCTTTCTTCATGGTTTATGGAGCTGAGGCGGTTCTCCCTAGTGACATACGTCATGATTCGCCTCGTGTGGCGGCTTATGTTGAAGCTGACAATGAGAAGGCACATCAGGATGCTATTGACCTCTTAGATGAGAAGTGTGACCTTGCGGCGGCTCGTTCAGTGATTTACCAGCAAGATCTGTGGCGTTATCACAACCGCCATGTCAAAACCAGAACCTTTCAAGAAGGCGACTTAGTGCTCCGTCTCATCCAGGATCAAACTGACATGCACAAGCTATCCCCACCTTGGGAAGGACCCTTTGTGGTCAGCAAGAATTTGAACAACGAATCATACTACCTTATCGATGTTCGAGACCACAAGGACTCACGCATGTCGGAGGAAGAGACCCGCCGGCCATGGAATATTGCTCATCTTCGGCCTTATTACACCCGAGCCACAGGCTCTTGTGATGTACATACATCATCGATGTATATATTATCATGAATATAATAAAGCAGGCATCCCTAATAATTCAGGGCCTTTGTCGTTTCATTTCTAAGAATATGTGTCTTTATTGTCACTTCATATGATCACTTGGGGCTTCTTGCTCAATGAGCATAGCTGTGCTTAGCCTCTTCATCCGGCTTACACACCTTATTGCAAATCACTTAGGGGCTTCTTGCCCAAATTAAAGGATTACCAAAGAGAACTTGCTGCACTGCACAGTTCAAACTTAGGTATCCTGCCTTGAGGCTCATTATATATCATTTGGGAACTTCCTCTTCAAACATAGGTGTATTCACCAAAGAGAACATAGCGTTACTACCCTCTTGATCCGGCTTATACGCCATGATGAAAAGGCACTTGGAGGCTTCCAGTTTATCAACCTGAAGTAAAACTTGGGGGCTCACTAGCATAGCTATGACCTTTAGGCTTGGACGCCTAGGTGTATTCACCAAAAAATATGGGTTAGCTTGCCTTTGTAAGTCTGCCACTCTGCCCAGGTAATCCTGGAATGACCCAATGTACTCTTGATAGTTATTCTTATAAAGACACTGAACTTGTCAACGCTAGAATGGTGGTTGGTCATGTGAGGCCCGACTTACAAGGTTTTAAATTAAAGATTAAACCAGCGGCTGTGGGGCCCATTAAAGCACTTAGATTTTAGGCTTGGCGGCCTATGAAAGCCTCATTTTCTGGTTTTTCTTTCGTTTGGCCATTTTGTTGAAATTTTTGCTTCTTTTTACATATCAATACATGGTTAAAAAACCAAATAGGGCCACATTTCCTGATGGTGCATGTATATCTTTATCTAGAGTGTTATTAACCCGGCCTAGCTTTGGACTATAAGTCGCCAGTATACAATGATCATATGCTTAGAGCTTTCCGCTCAAGTTTTCGGATATTACCACTTGCTGCATGTGGTGTTATAAATCGGCAGTGTACATATATGGAACAAGACATTATGTTTCTATGGGCTATTGCCTTTACACATGACTTATGATAAGTCGGCAGGAGGAACAAATATCACAGGTATGATATTTATTTTATTGCATATGGTTTTTTTATAAACCAGCCCTGATATGGGCTGATTAGTCCTGAGTGGTTTTTTATATATGGGGTGTTATGATCCGCCCCGGGGTAAAGTGCCAGGGCACTTGCTGTTTGTTTATACAGGAAAAACGACAAGTCAGATCAGCATAATTGATCATACCATTGAGCATAAGGGACAAATTTCCCAATGATGGATTAGCAGTGTTACGCAAACAAAACATCCACGATGGCATGGCAGATCAATACTTAACTAGCCTATTACATGGTTTAGTAAGCCCAAGTGGATAAATTATTTTTCAAAGTTCCTGGCGGTGCAAATTAAGAACCGCCCAGCGGATCAGTTCTCCTGGCCTTGGCGGTTTGAAGCTTCCAGGTCATCATGTGCCGGTTCTTCTTCTTCCTCCACCGTTTGGAAGTCAGGTGATGACCAATCAATACCAATCAAGGCTTGAAATTCAGCATCATCATCAATAAGCTCAGACGGATCAATATCCGGGGCGAAAGTATGCTTATGGATTGGAGGCATAAGATTTGCAACTTTGTAAGCCGGCGTGGGCATCTTTTGGTTTTCTACGGTATAAGCCGCCGAAGATTTGGACAGATCAGTTTCTTCAGCAAGTAGACTTGCCAGAGGACGCACTGCTTTTACATAGGAAGCAAAGTCTTTCTTGTCAAACAAAGACCCGTCCTCTTTAAAACTGGGGCAGCCAGTGGCTAGCTCAGCCGGGTCTAATTCCGACTGCCACACCTTGGTCGGCTTAAAGCCGTGAGGGCACTGGCTCTAGCAGCGGACCGCTTATTTTCTTCAACCCGGGCTGGTAAAACAGAGAGGCTACTTAACACGGTACTGAGAAGAGACTGCGTCTGCTTGCTTGGGGAGATGGCATCGATTGTGCTATGAGCTCCGGTATATAGTTGCTCTACCAAGGTGTAAACCGCCATGAGCTTTATCAATGTTTCTTTCACAAGGTTGCTGCTGCTGGGGCCTGCATGGGAAATTATGATTGAGTTAATAGGTGGTTCATAATAAAAGAAATAAAATTCCTTGAGATGTAAAATGATCTTACCAAAGATGGCAAAGTTCATTTGATTGATGTGCTACTATAAGTCAGTGAAATTGGTAGTGACCTCTTCCAATGAGGCTTTAGCTTTTTCAGCCCTTTTGATTAAGGCGACCTTTTCTTTAGCCCAGGCGGCTTTCTCAGTGTTAAAATCAGTTTTGAGCTTCTCAGCCTCATCCAAGCTAAATTTGAACTTGGAGTCAACCTTCCAGGTTTCATCTTCTTGTGCTTCAAGACGGGATTTCAAGTCAGACAGCTGGGATTGAAATTGACTGGATTCCTCCTCAGACAAATCAATGCAAATATGAAGAGTTATGACGCAACATATATTTATAAGTCCCAAGCCCTTTGCAAGCAATAGTACTTGGCACTTGGGGGCTAATGGGTGCAGAATGTTTCTCTATGGAGTTGTATATATTTATAAGTCCCAAGTCCTTTGCAAGCAATATCATTTGGCACTTGGGGGCTAATGGAGGCAAAGTTTATTTTATAAAGCAGTGACCCTGGTTTTCCCAGTTTACCGGTTGGCAAGGATGATTAACAGAGACTTCTTATCAATTGACAAGTCCCAGCTTAACTTAATAGTTTAAGCCGTCCCTTGGGGGCTATAGATCCAATTGATTTATATGAAAGAAGAACCAGCTTAACTTAATAGTTTAAGCCAGCCCTTAGGGGCTACAGGATTTGACTCACAACACAAAAGGATATCTATCAAGTCTACAATATATTCGATCCTATCATATTCAGTAGACTTGAGGGCTAAAGGAATGTATCTCATATGAGAGCAAGAAATTAATACCTCATGTTTCTGATGCATGTGCTTGACCATGTCAATCTCCAGACCTCGGCTGCTGTGTACTTGATTCAAAAAGCCAGAAAATATTTCACTAAAACTCAGATGAGAGTAATTGGCCATGTCAAATTTGACCTTGTGCCTCTCAACCAGCTCTTCCTTGGCAGAATGTTTAGCCAGAGCTACAGGATTTCCCGATTCTTGAAAACCAGAGCCAGTGATCACAACTTCCTCAGTATCTGGCTTGAGAGGTTTAGTTGGGCTTGGCAGTTCGGCAATCTCCGCCTCAGCAACCACAGGGTCAACAGAGGGGCCACAATTTTCTAGTGGTGGGTCATCATCAGGATTATCCTGTTGTTGCACAGAGGTCTCTGAAATTGGTGCTTGTTTTTCTAGGTCACGAGGTTTGGGATCTTCGGAGGGCTTGGTGGTTCTGGCCTTCTTGCTAGGCTTTGTCTTCCCACTACATGAAGATTCAGAAAGTCAGTATGAGGCTAAAGATGTTAAAAGAGACACATGTTTAAGTTAATACCCAGGGGCAGTCTTGAAAGGAGGAAGTTGAGTCTGAGATGAGTCATCAGACGAAGAGCGAGAGGTCCCCTGAAAAGTTAAGCCGGAGGCATGAAGTGCTGGATGAATAATATCAAGGTTAAAGTAAACAAGTGATGGAGTTTTTACCTCATTCTGGCCTTTGCGTGGAGCTGGCTTGTTGGGTAAGCCAGAGGAAAGTTTTCCGCCTCCACTGTTCTGGGTACTGCACCGATTCTCATGATGTTGTTCCTTCAAAATAAAGTTGGGATCCATGTGAGCTAAAGGGTTAGAAAACCTTACTTTCTGGATCACGCATAGGATTTTCTGTCTTGGCAAAGGCTCTGAGTCAGAGGAAATAATTCTTAACTCGTCATCAACCGCCTGGCTGCTCTCCGCATCGTCCTGATAGTTATCA
The DNA here is from genome assembly GCF_018294505.1 of Triticum aestivum. NCBI lineage: Eukaryota > Viridiplantae > Streptophyta > Magnoliopsida > Poales > Poaceae > Triticum > Triticum aestivum. The sequence goes on along the minus strand of NC_057798.1, from coordinate 585,836,182 downwards.
ATGTCAATAAGGTGGATGAAAAAGGAGCCAAGGGAATCTAGGTCTACCTCTGACTCTTCAGATTCATCCATGTTAAATGTATTAGCAGTAGTGGATGTAGTTTTGCTTCTCTTCATTGCTTTGGTCTTGGATCTGGCCTTCTTGGCGGCTTCCTCATCATATCTCTTGTCCCAGAAAGCGGACCCATCCTGAGAAAGTTTTCGATAAAAGTCAAAATTTCCAGGTTTTATGAGTACTAAGATAACAAGTAGGTAAACCAGATAAGCATACCTCTGGAGCCGGGTTAAGGACGCAGAAGGGATTCAGGCCCACTCTGCTGCAGCTTTCCAATGGCTCATTGAGAAGAGTCTTGGTCATATCATTGATAGCCTTATCAGTCAAGCGCTTTGCATAGTAACGAAGCGGGTCTTTGGTATCACCAGTGTATGATCACATTAAACTGGGTCGGCGGCTTAAGGGTATGATTCTCCAAGCTACCCATAATCAAACCAGATCAATTCCAGTTAATCCATTGCCAAGTAATGCCCAAACCTTGGAAAAGGTAGGCATAAGCTTGGCCCGTTCAATAGTGGTAAGCCGGCTAGGAAGAGGATGCTTTGGGTTGAGCAGTTGGTCACGAAAGCCGGGCAAAGGATTTTCATCAGTAGGAGAAGTATCTTTGCAATAAAACCAGGTTTGATTCCAATCTTTGGGATGGCTTGGAAGCGAAGCATAAGGGAAAATGGCGTCTCTATGACACCGAATTGAAATCTCTCCAAGCTCTAGACTGGGCCTTCAGTAAACTCATTCTGGCGGTTCAGATAGAAATATTCTCTGAAGAGATTAACACTGGGTTCTTCTTGAAGGTATACTTCACAGAAGACCTGGAAGTTGCAAATATTGGAAATGGAGTTGGGACCAATATCTTGAGGGTGAAGTTGCATGAAGTGCAAGACATCACGGAGCAATTTTGACCCGGGTGGTGAAAAGCCCCGGTTCATGTGATCAGTGAAAATGATAACTTCGCCGACTTGCGGCCGAGGTTTGGCTTCTTCCGAGTTAGGAGCACGTCAATGAATGACATCCTTGGCCGGCAAAAAACCAATCTTTACATTATCTTGGTCATGATCGGGTGCAAGACATGCAATAGAGCAAATTAAGATGTTATTAAACCGACAGATATGGCGGGTTACATGTTGTTATCTCAACCAAAATGCAAGGACAAAATATGGAGAGTCAGTTCAGACAAAGCCAGCTTGGTTATAGCCGGAAGATGGCCGGGTTATGGATTTGAGTGAATAACGGCGGCTTACCCGGGTCCTAATGTAACATGGCGGGTCATGGTTTATGTCATAAGCCGCCATGGCAGTTTTGGGGATTTAAATCTATCAATTGAGAATTTTTGCTAAGGGACAGACAAACATGTTTCGCAAACTAGTGCTATAAATTTGTATCTGTCATAGTTCAGAAAAAGCAGTGAAAACAAAGCCAAAGGTGGCGGCAGTTGAAAAGCCTAGATACGTTGATATGGTTCTTTACAAAGAGGTGCTACTTAAATGGCGAAAATGGTGACAAAACCACTTTCGCACAAGATCAATGATCTATCTAGATTAGAAACTGCAAGAGATTAACAGGATAAGGAAGAACAGTAAGAACACCGACGAACAACACAAAGCCTAAAAATGGATCTGAGGAAAAAGAAGGAGGCATGCTTAGAGGCAATAGGGATCGGCGGTGACGCACTAGAGCTCTCTCGTCTGGTCAGCGTGATGCGGCGGCCTGAGTTGGTGCAGCGGGTGGAGGTCACAACGACAGAGTATGAGCGCGCGTGTGGTTGAGAGGAGGAGGAAGATGAAGAAGGAAGCAGGGAAAAAAATGAGAGAGACCCTCGTCCCTATTTATAAGCGGGGCGAGTACAATGCATGCACGGGAATCGAGAAGACCGAAATCATCACATGACTATAGGTACGCCTCGATTTTTGGGATGCTTATTAAGATAAGGATCAGTTAAGATGCTCTGATCCCAGTGCGCAGTTAAGGCAATATGATGTCATGACCATTTAAGAGGATTCCAAGGGCTGACGTCACGGCGGGTTACAATAGTTGGTGCAGGTTTTACTACTCAGGTGTTGAAGATTGATATGAACAAGTTCAAATCAACCCGGGGCCTAATGTTGGGGATATAACTACCGGGTATGAACCTCCCAAGAGGGGCCGGGTCATACTGCTAGTGATAACCCGTGAAGGGGGCGGATCATAAGAAGCCCGCTAACGGCCCAAGACCCAGAGGCGACTTAGGGCCCAGAAGGATGAACCGCCATGAGGACAAACTTGTATTGTCAGGCATGCGTAGTTAGTCACCGAGCCGACCACGTTGTCTATGAGCCGGCCGGGACTTTGTAAGCCATCGGGCGTTAACCTGTTTATATAAAGGAAGACCCGACGGTGATTTAGGGGAGGAAAGAAAGAGATCGAGAACTAGGTCAAGCATATTCGCTCCCTGGTAATCAAAGCCCAAGCAATAACCACCCTACACTGGATTAGGCTGTGACCTCCATTGCGAGGGGCCGAACCAGTATAAACTCTCCATGTCCCTTGTCCCATTTAACCCCTTCAAGCTAACTATGTTGCGATGGCTCCACACCTAAGTCCTTACGCTAGGACATCTAACGTGATAATTCCACGACAGTGATGATCAGCATTTTTAGAGCAGTGCCCCAGTGAGGAAAGGATGATGGAGATTATGATTCCCCCACAAGTCGGGATGAGACTCCAGACAATGAGAAAAAAATGAAATGAAAAAAAAGAGAAAAAGAAAAAAAGAAAGAAAGAAAGAAAAAAAGAAAAAAAGAGAAAAAAAGAAAAAAGAAAGAAAAAAAAGAGAAAGAAAATAAATAAATAAAGAGAGAAGGGGCATTGTTAGTATCCTTTACCACACTTGTGCTTCAAAGTAGCACCATGTTTTTCATATTGAGAGTCTCATATGTTGTCACTTTCATATACTAGTGGGAATTTTTCATTATAGGATTACATGCATACCCACTTAGTTTTCATATGGAGCTTTCATACACTTATAGCTCTTAGTGCATTCATTGCATGGCAATCCCTACTCCTCACGTTGATATCAATTGATGGGCATCTCCATAGCCCATTGGTTAGCCGCGTCGATGTGAGACTTTCTTACCTTTTTGTCTTCTTTATATATACCCCTATCATACTCTATTCCACCCGTAGTGCTATATCCATGGTTTGCACTCATGTATTGCATGAGGGTTGAAAAATCTTAAGTGCGCTAAAAAGTATGAACCAATTGCTCGGCTTGTCATCGGGGTTGTACATGATTTATACTTTGTGTTAAGAAGACAGAGCATGACAAGACTATATGATTTTGTAGGGATATCTTTATTTAGCATTGATATTCTGAAAGACATGATTGTTTGTTGGGATCCCTGAGTATTGATGTCTTTATGTCAAATAATAGACTATTGCTTTGAATCACTTATGTCTTAATATTCATGCCATGACTAGACATATGATCAAGTTTATGCTAGGTAGCATTCCACATCAAAAATTATCCTTCTTATCATTTACCTACTCAAGGACGAGCAGGAATTAAGCTTGGGGATGTTGATATGTCTCCGCTGCGTCTATAATTTTTTATTGTTTCATGCCAATATTATTCAACTTTTACATACTTTTGGCAACTTTTTATATGATTTATTTGGACTAACTTACTTATCCAATGCGCAATGCCAGTTCATGTTTGTTGCCTATTTTTGTATCGCAGAAAATCCATATGGAACGAAGTCCAAAAGTGATGCAACTCCATGGAGAATTATTTTGGAATATTTGTGATTTTTGGGAGTTGGAATCACCGCAAACGAAGGCCCACACAGACCATGATACACTAGGGCGCGCCCAAGGCCCCTGGCGCATGGTGTTGGGTTGTGCTCACCTCGTACATTAGTTGGAGCTCTACTTCGGGCGCAAGGAAGCTTATAGCAGGAAAAAATCATGTAAAAAGATCAGCACAATCAGAGTTACGAATCTCTGGGAATATAAGAAAAGGTTTTCGGCCAGATCTGGAGAGCACGAAACAGAGAGGGAGATCCAATCTCGGAGGGGCTCTCTTCCCTCCCATGCCATGGAAGCCAAGGAACAGAGGGGAAACCCGTCTCCCACCTAGGGAGGAGGCTAAGGAAGAAGAAGAAGGAGGGGTGCTCTCTCCCCCTCGCTTTCGGTGGCACCGGAGTGCCGCCGGGGCAACGATCGTGACGTCGATCTACATCAAAAATCTTGCTACTGTCAACACCATCACCTTCCCCCATCTATATTCAGCAGTCCACTCTCCCATAACCCGCTGTATCCTCTACTTGAACATGGTGCTTTATGCTTCATATTATTATCCAATGATGTTCCTATGATGCTTGAGTAGATTTTTGTTGCCCTATGGGTTAATTGTTATCTTGGTGGTATGATTGTATATTTTATTTTGGTGTTGTCCTACGGTGCCCTCCATTCTCGCGCAAATGTGAGGGGCTCCCACTATAGGGTGTTGCAATATGTTCATAGTTTGCTTATTATCAGTGTTGCGGGGGTGACAGGAGCTTAAACACGGATAAGTGGGTCATGGCATATGGAAGTAAAGAGGACTTGATACTTGATGCTATGGTTGGGTTTCACAACCTTAATGATCTTTATTAATTGTGGATTCTTGCTAGAGTTCCAATCATAAGTGCATATGATCCAAGTAGACAAAGTAGGTTAGCTCATGCCTCTCCCTCATATAAAACTACAAGAATGATTACCGGTACTTGTTATCGATTGCCTAGGGACAATTTTCCACACTTGCTTTATTTACTTTTTGCACTTTTATTTGAACAGCACCCAACTTTTATTTTCCCGTTCTTTATTATCTTGCAAACCTTTCCTACTACACCTACAAAGTACTTCTAGTTTAATACTTGTTCTAGGTAAAGCGAACGTTAAGCGTGCGTAGAGTTGTATCGGTGGTCAATAGAACTTGAGGGAATATTTGTTCTGCCTTTAGCTCCTCGTTGGGTTTGAAACTCTTATTTATCGAAGAAGGCTAAAAACGATCCCCTATACTTGTGGGTTATCAGTATCCAATGTATCTATAATTTATGAAGTATTCATGCCATGTTTACAACAATTTTATATGGTTTTGGTATGATTTCCATGGAACTAACCCGGACTAACTCTGTTTTTAGCAGAACTACAATGGTGTTTTTTGTGCAAAATAAAAGTTCACCAAATGCAACGAAACTTTTTGACGATTTTTTTGGAACATAAGAGGCGTTAGAAACTTCGTGGGAGGACCAGACGGTGAAGGAGGTGAGAACAAGACACCTGGGCGTGCTAGGAGGCCCAGGCGCACCCAAGTGTGTTGTTCCCACCTCGAGGCCCATATTCGCATGATTCCAAAGCTGAAAAATCCTAGAAATAGAGAAACCATCAAAAATAATCCTAGATTGGAAGTTCTGCCACCGCAAGCCTTTGTAGCCACGAAAAACCAATCAGGAGCCTGTTCCGGCACCCTGTCAGAGGGCGAAAACATCATCGGAGGCCATCTTCATCATCCCTATGGTCTTCATGATGAGGAGGGAGTAGTCCACCCTCGGGGTTGAGGGTTTGTACCAGTAGCTATGTGTTTAATCTCTCTCTCTCTCTCTCTCTCTCTCTCTCTCTCTCTCTCTCTCTTTCTCTCTCTCGTGTTCTTGGGATGGCACAATCTTGATGTATCACAGACTTTGTTAATATAGTTGAATCATATGGTGTGTATCCCTCTCTATATTGTTGTGATGAATTGAGTTTTCCCTTTGAGATTTTGTTTTATCGAATTGAATACTTTTATGGATTTGAGAGCATTTGATATATGTCTGGCATATGAATACCCTTGGTGACAATGGGGTATTATATTGATTAACTTGAGATATGTTTTGGCACTCAACTCACGGATTCCCGAGGTGACATTGGGGTAATATATGCATAGGGTTTGATGCACGTTCTCCTCTTTTTTTTCTCTGATAGAAATCTTGGGGCACTCTTTGAGGTTCTTTGTGTTGGATTGAGTATTGTGAATCTGAATTTGATTTGTTGTTATTTTAGTACAAACTCTTGATAGATCGAATGGAAGGAATAACTTAGTGTTATTTTAGTACGAACTCTTGATAGATCAATCAGAAAGAATAACTTGGTGTTATTTTAGTACGATATCTTGGATAGATGGTCCGGAAAGAATAGCTACAAACAATTTCTTCTGATGTTCTCTGCTAGATAAGAACTTTGGTGTGATTCTTCATAGCACGTTGAGGGATGGTTATATGATCCAACTAGATTAGCATTGTTGAGATATTGCACTAGCGAAAGTACAGACCCTAGGCCTCATTTTCAAGCATTGCAATACCGTTTGTGATCACTTTTTGCTACTCATTACCTTGCTATTTTTTATTATTCTTATTACAAAAATAAATATCTACTATCATTACTACACTTGTATCACCATCTCTTCGCTGAACTAGTGCACCTATACAAATTACCATTGTATTTGGTGTGTTGGGGACACAAGAGACTCTTTGTTATTTGGTTGCAGGGTTGTTTGAGAGAGACCGTCTTCATCCTACACCTCCCACGGATTGATAAACTCTGCGCTAGGTCATCCACTTGAGGGTAAATTGCTGCTATCCTACAAAACTCTACGCTTGGAGGCCCAACACGAGTCTATAAGAACAAAGTTGCATAGTAGACATCACTGGCTCTACTGCGTGAACTGCCCGCTTATGAAGTTTCTGATCACGCTTGCAAGTGCTTGTATTAGAAACGTGATATTAGCCTTTGTTTAACTGTTTAGGATTACTCTGATACCCAAAATGGCTATTCTGCTCTTGATGACCCTGACCAGACTGTTGGTTGTGATCTCCATGGTTTCCCTCGTTCTGATACCCGGAGCTTGAGCCGCCTCCACTAAAGCCGGCTCTTAGGAATCGGTTTGGGCCTGACGCACCGGACGGCACATTATAATTACCATGGTGTTGAAAAGATTGATTCTTCAACTCTCGCATGATATAAGAATCCTTCCAGGCACGACAAGACGGTTTGTTAGGATAATTGTGCTTTGGACAAGGGCCATTGAGTACTTCCTCAAGATTCCTGGACCTTCCATCATTGAAGGGTGGCTTGACATTACCATTATGACATTGATTCTCAAATCCGTTGTTGGTGTTAGCCACCAGATCTGACTCGCCATCGGGGTGTCAACGCTTACCACCATTACCCGAGTTGTTACAATTCTGCACCTGGACATGCTATTACTGACCTTAGCGCTGCCATTTTTCTTGCCCTTGCGTGATTTATCCTCGTCAGAGCTAGCACCACTACAAAAAAAAGACACATCTGTGACATTTTGGGCCGAACAAAATTTTTTCTATCATTCTTATGACACTTCTATGATGATAATTGTGACAAAACCCGGTATCACCATAGATGTGGTGGCTCCTACTTCTATGACAAAAAATCATGACAGAAAATGGGCTTTTCATCCTGGGCGGGCCAGAGACACAGCTGCATGACATTCTTTGGGCCGTCCATGACAGAAAAAACCGTGGTAGAAGCGAGGGCGAGGAAAATATCGGGGTGTTCCCGGTTACGGTGGGTGGTCGGGGCTGAGCGATGCACGGAGGTTTGCACGTTTCTCTTGTACACGCACGCGCGTGGGTGCGAGGCGTTGGTCTCTAACTGTACTCGAGCGAGGCGTTCGCCTACTGAACCCGAGCGATTGCACTGCAGCCTACACGTTACTGAACCCGAGCGATCGATTGATGGTATTAACTGAACTGGGGGGGGGGGAGCGATTCCTTCACTACTGCTGCTAACTAAAGCCGATCAATGCTGCCTCTACATGAACAATGAGCGTTGTCGGGTTTTTTTGGATGAACAGTTCCCGGTGTGGGTTGGATGAACAGGACCCCATGGTGTTACCGCTGGATGAACAGGACCCTGATCGATCGAGCCGGTTGGGCGTGGATGAACAGGACTCCATGGAGGGCTGGATGAACATGACGACCCCGTGGAGGGATTGTTGAATAGTAGATGATGGAGGGCTGGATGAACAGTAGCCCGTGGGGGGGTGGTTGAACAGGACCCCGTGGAGAGGGCTGGTTGAATAGTAGCCGGTGGAGGAGCGCGCAGTGGAGGCTGGATGAACAGTCGCAGGTGGAGGCTGGAGGAGGTCGGCGGTGGATGAAAAGTAGCCCATGGAGGCTGGAGTAGGTCGATGGTGGAGATGAACAGTATCCGGTGGAGTCTCGTTTTGTGGTACGCCACACCCCTCTGGATGAACAGGACCCCCGTTTCGACAGTAGCGCTCCAACACAAGTCCAGTTCCTCCGTTTTGCGGTACACCACACCCCTCCCGATCAACAGGACCCCGTTTCGACCATAGGACGTCCAACAGAAGTCCATTTCCTCCATTTTGCGGTACGCCAGACCCCTCCAGATGAATAGGATCCAATTTCGACCATGGCCGATCGAACACAAGGCCATTTCCTCCGTTTTGTGGTACGCCAGACTTCATTTCCATCGGCTGTTCTGTCCAAGCCAGTTGGCTCCCGATGAATAGCACGCGTTATGTTGCCTCCCAATGAACACGACGCATTCTGTTGCCTCCCCATGAACACAATGACGACGCAGTTTCTCCGTTCTGACCCAGCCATGTACACAATCCGTGGGCGTACGTATGCACGAGTAGGTGTTTGAGACCCCACCCGTATGTACGTACGTGGCCGTATTTTCTTTCTTGCACCCTGGCCGCTATACGTACGTGTACATGCTATGTGTGCACCTCTACTACGACACACACGTGCCTCTACATTGACATGTGCATGCCTCAACATCGACTAGCATGTACATACACATTCGTGACCAAAATGAGAACGCTACGTACGCTTCGACCAGGTGGGTCCCGACTGTTAGGCACTTCCTTGCGTGCGAAGATTTAGCTCGTAGGTCCAAGCAGTCAGAGGGTGAATCATTTTTTTCCCATAATATGGACGCACTTCCTTGCGTGTGAAGATGTAGCTGGTAGGTCCCAGCAGTCAGGGGGGAAACATTTTTTCATGAAATACAGTGGCCCGTCCGGTGGGTCCCTGCTGTCAGGTGGGGGAATCATTATTTTCCGTGTAATAAGGAGGCACTTCCTTTCTGCGGTCGTGGACCCAACTGTCAGCCTCTCCACGTACAGTACTCTTCCGTTGGAAGTCGGTCGTTGACCACATTGACCACGCCATGCAGAGAGCACCAAGGCGGTGCACGACGGCGAGGCCTAGGAGGGGTCGACGCGGAGCCGGGGAAGACATGGCAGTGGATGCCCAGGCAGCGAGGAGTACAGGGGTTCACTAGTTCGGCTGCGGTGTGAGGCTGCCGTCGCCGCAGAATAACTGGGAGTGTGGATGAGTGGAGGGATGGCCTGGCCAGTGGTGGGAGTAGTAGGAGGTGGTGAGGCCTCCGTGGCAGCACAGCCGGCCATGGGAGGCAGGAGCAGGCGGCACGATCGACGTTGCTTTGCACAGCTGGAGCAAGAAGACCAGAGGTTGAAGAAGCACTACGGCCGTTGGATGGACATCGTACGGTCTCTGGAGCTAGAATCGTTCATATTGACTAAGTTGACAAAGCCCTTGGTACACATCAACTTAGTAGGCCCACAGGCCAGCTTCCGAAATGGTGCGCCTCAGATGTCAGGGGGAGGAATCATTTTTTGGGCGGGTGAAGCTAGAATATGTGAGATTGAAGAAGAAGCACGACATCCGTTGGATGTACGTCCAACGACCACTGGTGCTAGAACCGTGTGTTGACTATAAGTTGAATAAGCCTTGCATACGCGTCAACTTATTTTTTTAGGGGACGCGTCAACTTAGTAGGCCCACAAGTGTGTGGTAGAGAACTTATAGCCTATTTGAGATTTGTAAGAATGTACAACCCATTTTTGAGTTCTAATGGAATTTACTACGGCCCATTTATAGTTTGTTAAAAGTACAACCCATTTTCTAGCTAGAACAATGATTAATAATTTCAACCAACCGTTCAAAACAGAATTCAATAAAATTTCCCACATTTTTATGGGATCCGAAATATTTTTATCCTAAAATTTCTATTCAGATTAAATACAATTTCAATATAAATTTGTATTACGTAAAAATCCAACGAAACATTGCGCGCGCAACAATTGATGAAATTAAAATTTTCAAAATCCAAAAATAATATTTTATAAATTAATTACGTGTTTGGTGAATTTTTTATAGTTACTGCCCAGTTTTTATAATTAAATCCCATTTATTATTTCTTAAAGCCAATTTTCTTGTTAAGCCTAATGCATCCCTCCTAGGAAATATTTGCATCCCAGCGGGGCGGAGAATAACAAGTTGACCTTGCTTGGGTATTCCTAAAAAAAGTATAGCTGGGCTAGCCATTTTCAACTTGAAAAAATTAATAATATCTGGGCTGGATATCTGGCCTGGGCTAGACGAGCCACATCCCGCCCAGTTAATACCCTGCTCTCCTCTGAACAACAATGAAAACATCGCTCAAGACAAAACTCTACAGTGCTAACACCTCAAAAACACAAATACTACTTGAGCTACTTGGTCCCAGCTGTCGGCCACTCCTTGTGAAATTCTCTCGTTTATTGACTACATAGGTTGACAATGGTGTGGGGCCGTGATGTCAAGAAACCAGGAGGAAGCAATAAAAACTACAGTTGTATATAATAAGGAGGCACTTGCGTACGTGCGGCTATGGCTCTGGTGGGTCCCCACTGTCATCCTCTCCAAGTAAAGTTATCTCGTCATTCCTCATGTCTGTTGACCATGTTGACAACACGAGACTGCGGCGCCACAGTGAGCGCAACAACTCAAAGGACGATGGAGAGGGCCTCTGGGGCCTATATATGGTCTGATACAGCACCCGCTGCTCATTCGGGAAGCCAGGATCATACGGCCACATGTCCGCGACGGCATTGTCGTTCGCTTGTTCACCGGTGCTCGTTAAGGAGACGGAGGTTGTAGCACAGGTCCTCCCGCGCTGGTAGCTCTTCCGCCATTAGGGCGTCAATGTGCAGTTGCACCTGCTCTATGGTGAACACGGCATGAACCAGCTTGGGCAGTGGCGTCGGCTCCTAGTCGGAAGCTACGTCCATCGTCTGATTGTCGTTGCTCAGCTCGGCAAGCTCGCTGGCGAGCCAGCATGTCTGGCTGCTGGACCGACCCACTACCTAGCACGAGTATGATTCCTCTGGCCCACCCAGGCCGCCTCCCTCGCCCGCGCGCATTTTCCGCCCGAAACAGTCAACGCCGCGCGCCCCGCTTTTGGTGCAGGCAATTTCTCCGCCTTCAAACAACACAAGTGTCGTCCGTCCGTCCGTCTGCCGCTCACATTAATGATACGCAGTTGCTGAGGAGGCTACTCCGGCGCAACACGTCTGTCCCTCCGCCGCCCACCATTGCTATATAAACTGTTGCACTGGCCATAGCCGCAGTCATCCGCCTCCGTTCCATTTCTCCTGTCCACACCACTACTGCCCACCATGGCTTCCTCGCGCTCTAGCGTTCTTCGGGACGGGCGGGACGGGCGAACGACAGACCACAAGGAGATGGCAGCCATTCCTGCTGGATGGCTGGCCGGTAGGCAGCCGGAGGACGACGATGTCCCAACGGAAAACATGGTAGTCGACGATCCGGCGCCAACCCCCTCCTCCGCGCCATTCTTGCCGGTGCATTGCACCATGACCATCGGCGAGGCCCATGCCCAATACATGGACACGGTGAGGCAGAAGCGTCAGGAGCAGTTCTGGGAGGCACAGGCCGACGCCTCCTACAACCACGATCTCCTCCAGGAGCACCTGCAGGCGGAGAAGTAGATCGCTACAGAGCGGGCGGAGCAGGAGGCGCTGATCGACTCGTACCGCTTCGCCCGCGAGGGCCGCCTCGAGCGCTGGCGGTACCGCATGCGGGTGGCAGAGGCTGCGACCACCTACAAAGAGGGCGATGAAGCGAGCAAGGCGCTGTTTGGCGAGACTGAGGACGAGGCAGATGACAGTGCCGACTCCGATGAGTCCCCGCTCCGCTAATGTTGATGAGGCTCCGCTCCGCCGAGGCCCCGCGACGCCAACAACGAGGAAGAGGACATCGCCGGCTCAGCCGAGGCCCCACCCTGCCAGCAACGAGGGGGAGAATTTCTCCCGTTCCGTCGAGGCACCGCCCCGCCGGCAACGAGACAGAGGACATCGCCGGCTCTGCCTCACCAGCACCGAGGTGGAGGCCCTACTCCACTGAGGCCCTGCCCCGCCAACAACGAGGCAGAGGACATCACCGGCTTTCTCGAGGCCCCACCCTGCCGTCAACAAGGGGGAGGACTTCCCGCGCTCCACCGATGCGCCGCACCGCCAGCAATGAGACAGAGGACATCACCGGCTCCTTCGAGGCCCCGCCCCGCTGCCAACGAGGCCGCACCACATAGAAAACAAGGAAGATTAGAACACGGTAGGTCGCCACCGCTCGGGTCCAAGTAAGGCCACCGCTGCTACCCTCCGGTTGAAGCCAAGCTAGGCGGGTTGACCATTAACGGCCGATTAGCTTCTTGGCAGCGACGTGGAGTCAGAGAGCTATGTTGGAGAAGGACGTTGCTTCTACTTAACTGCTGGTGCAGTTGGCTGACTGAAACGTGGGCCCAACAGGCACCTGGGCCACACGTCAGTTATGCAACTGCACATGTAGTTAAGTCACTGAAGCTCAGTCCGCTGGAGAAGAAGCTTATGTTCGACTCAGCCGGACATAGGTGGGTAGCTTCGGTTAATTAATTATACCTCCAGCACACCCCTTTTTAGTTGAAGAATGTATGAAATGTAATGATATCCGGCATCGTCATATGAAATCCGACCGTGTATGAATGAATTTAGTTCGATTAGTTCAAATTCTTGTATCACTGGCATTGGATGAACATGCAAAACAATACGTACTAGCATTATTCCCAGAGTGATCACTTCGTTTGCAGCAGTTTCACATGTACTCTCTTTGGTCCTTTTTAGTCTACATGCAAGTTTTGTCCGCAGTCAAAGTATCTCTACTTTGACCAACCTTATAGAAAGAAGTATGAACTTCCACAATGTGCGAAGTAAAAAGGAACAGAGGGAGTACAAAGAGTTTGAGCAAGTTTTTAGCGTTCCTGTACATTGCAATCAAACACAGAGGCCTTGTAATTCATAGAGAACATTCAAAACAATCGATGATTATGCATCTCAGTGATTCACATGTCAGATCCAATATTTACTTCACAACTAAAGAATAAAGAAAAATCGATCAACGCTGCTGACAGCAAAGGGCGTCCCATTCAAAAATATTAAATGCATGTCTTCTTGCTAACATCAATGAGCAAAATTTGACAAGGTTGTCCCATTCCAAAATATCAAATTCCTACAATTGTGGAATGGGCAGGGTTTGCCATCAGTTCAAACATTGACATGGCACCTCATGCTAAATAAACTAGTTGTTCTTTTTGTGCAGTTCCACCAAAATCAACCAAATTCACGTGTAGCTTGTATGATTACGCCCTTATATGTTGTAACGCCTTGAACTTATCAGCACCTCCTTTTTTGTGGTGGAAATGAATGATGCGATGTATTCATGAACATTTTGTGCAGTTCCCATTGAAATCAAGCTGAGCCCCCTATTTGCACCAAATACAAAAAAAGTGATTAGTATAAAGCAAAATGTACTATGATTTGACAGTTTAAATTGGCACCTACATGTTCCATCTAGACCACACTTTAAAAAATGGAACTCACCGGAAAGAATCCTAGAACAACATTGTACTTGCGCATCACAACAACAAAATGGATATCTTTCAATCCCTGTGAGATGAAGTTAGTTTGGTCTTGTGGGGAGTAATGTAACGATCCTTCAACTACTTCTTCTCATGAGAAGATAGACAGGGCTTCTTCATCCTGGCATAATCGGAACTAGTCACTTCACGTACTCCATATTCTTCTTCTTCAGAGGAGGATCCTGTTGTGCAAAGACAAGAGGACAACTAAATGCTAGCATCCTTGTTTTCTTGAAAAAAGGAAAGGAAATATTTAAAACAGCACAGATGAAGCACTTCTCAAGGACAATACCACTTTCTCATGACAGTATCTAAACAGTAGCACAACACCAATAGAGATGACAAAGCTCAATCATATGGATGAATTCCGTGGGCGAGTACCAACCTTTGTGAGGAGGCTTATGGTGTAGAGCATATAGATGAAGCACTTCTCCGAAACCATCTGTTGCTATCTACTATGTTTGCCATGCTTACTATATACTCCTTGATTAGTTTAATGTTTCCAACATCTTGTTGTGCAGTTCCACTAAAATATATGGTATCTTCAAAGAAGATCCCTGTTTGCACAAGTAGAGATAATTACATATTACATTAAGAGTGGCATCAAATCAGTGGCAAAACAAATGCTCGTTCCAGCCATAGCAATAAATTAAGATGCAAAACTATATCATTACTTGTGTCATCATAGTTCCAGTGCTTCATTACAACACCGGGAGTTTATTTTTGTTTTTCTTCTGCTTGTTCTTCCCCTTCATCACTTGGTTCAATAACAGACAAGCTTCGCCTTCAATGTAAGATTTGGCATGTCAATTAGGGAGCACAAGTATAACACTAAACAACGACAATAAGTTTCTGATGAAAGTGGCAAAATACATGCCAACTGTTGTGAAATATCCTTATCTTACCTCAATGGGATATTACGGTGCACATATAGATTGGAAGTCTTGTCTCCATTTGTGCAGTTCACTAAAATCAAGCAATATTACCATACAACTAGCACAACATTTGAAAGCACACTGCACAATCATGTGAAAAAGAAGGCTAGTAGTGACCTCTCATGACGCGAATTCAAACCACTCACAAGAAGAAGATCTGAACCAAATTTGCCAACACGAATAGGAAGTAAGATCTCCTCTTGTGCAGTTCCACTAAGATCAAGCAATCAATCAATGTTGTTGGTGTGACATTTTGGTTGACTTGCACAAAACACTCTTAAAACAAAAGTGTTGTGTGCAGTGCAACAAAATGTCACAAGAGCAACAAGGTGAAGTAGATAACCCTGTTTACACAGAGGTGCAAAGGAAACAACTAGTGTTCAATAAGGGTGGACGACACAGAAGCCAACAAAAAGAAGCATCTAACTTATCTAAATGGGAAAGAAAGCAAGACAGTAGCATTTCTCAAACGGTGGCATTGATTAACTTTAACAGAGAGATTATATTAACAATAAAATTCATTAACATGTAATTTGCTTTTATCTGTGGCATTGCATTAATTTTCCAACGGCATTATTAGAGGGTGTTTGTTTACAACGACATTTTGGTGTAGGGACTAAAAAAGCTCCGTGTCAGTCCCATCTAAACCCAATAGGAGGGACTTTTAGGGACTAAAAGTGGGCATTTGGGACTAAAGAAAGAAGACCCCGAGGCAGAGTCTTTTTGGGACTTTTTCCAATAGTTACCCCTGCCCTGCATCGCACCTTGTCTCGATTAGTTCATTACTAGGGGTAACATGGTCTTTTAGCATGTCATTTAATAACCTCTAGTCCATGTTTAGTCCCTAGAACCAAGCAGGTAGGGACTAGGGAGTTTTTAACCAAACAGGTCCTTAGATTAACAACAGCTAAAGAGTTGCACGGGACAGTGGACGCACCAGCACCATGTGCATCTACAGATGCATGAAGGGGTGATCCACAGTCTGTTGCAACAAAGAACAAACAACCAAGGAGCATATTTGTGTTGGTCCCAGTTTTGTTATCTTTAGACACCTTTCCCTATGTGAGTGCAGCAAATCTAGTCCTGCTCAAACTCTACAGCCTTGTCCCCAAAAACAAAAGACCCATTCGTTACAGATGTGTGTACTGTGTTTGTCATTGTTTTCCCTTTTCGACCAACGTAGGTGCTGGATATCCAGTCTGTATTAATACTTTCACCCTTCCTTTCCTCTTTGAACCATGTCCTAGATTCATGCTATACAACTTTCCCCACTATTTCCCCCCATTCCTTTCCTCTTTGAACCACATCTTAGATTCAAGCTATACAACTTTCCCCACTACTTTCCCCCCTTCCTTTCCGTTTTGAACCACGTCCTGGATTCATGCTATACAACTTTCCCCACTACTTTCCCCCATTCCTTTCCTCTTTGAACCACGTCCTAGATTCATGCTATACAACTTTCCCCACTACTTTCCTGTTTGATCCAACACCTAGATTCGAGTGCAGAAGCAGAAAAAGCCCACATGCAGCTAGAGCAATGCATGTGGAATAAGTAAATTATACCTTAAGGCTCTTGGGGTGTGGTTTGGTGGGCGACCGGAGGCCGTTTGGCCCACACTATGTACGGCGATGAAGAACAAGGGGTCGGAGGCCCTCCCGCGCTGCCGCTAGGTGAAAGAGAATAGCTGCGCCAGTAGTGGATTCCCTCCCTCGCGTATGGCGACAGTGTTAAGCCTCCTTCCCATACCGGCGAACGGATCCTGCCGGCTCTTTGACCAGCAGTGAGGGGCGAGAGAGAGGCCAACGAAGTCTTTTTTAGATATGGTGAGGTGAGAGAGTGTGAAGGGAGCAACTACAAGCGCTGATGCTGCAGGGTGTATAAGTTGGGGATCAGAGCAATAATTAAAAAATATTCCTATGCATCTCCAAGATCAATCTAGGAGATGCTAGCAACGAGAGAGAGAGAGAGGGAGTGCATCTTCATACCCTTGAAGATCGCTAAGCGGAAGCGTTACAAGAACGCGGTTGATGGAGTCATACTCGCGGCGATTCAAATCGCGTAAGATCTGATCTAGCACCGAACTGATGGCGCCTCTGCGTTCAACACACGTACAGCCAGAGGATGTCTCCTCCTTCTTGATCCAGGAAGGGGAGAGGAGAAGTTGAGGGAGATCTCCGGCAGCACGACGAGATGGTGGTGGAGCTTGTGGTTCTCCTGCAGGGCTTCGCCAAGCACTACGGAGGAGGAGGAGGCGTTAGAGGAGGGACGGGCTGCGCCAGGGGAAGTGTGCGGCTGCCCTTCCACCCCCTCACTATATATAGGTGGAAAGGGAGAGGGGGCTAGCCCCTCTATATGGATCTAGAGGAGGGGGCGGCGGCCAGGGAAACCCTAGATGGGTTTGGGCGCCCCCACCCCTAGGAAACTTGCCCCCAAGACGGGAGGGGCGGGTGCCCTAGGGGTGGCGCCCCCACCACTCCAGGTTACGTGAGATGGGGTGGAAGGGGCGCAGTACCCCTTAGTGGTCTGGTGTGCCCCCTCCCTTTGTCCCATAAGCCCCCCCCCCCAACACTTGCCGGGTTGCCGGGGCCTCCGAAACTCCTTTAGGTCACAGTGGTCATCACCCGGTACACCCGAAACAATTCCGGACTCCAATACCCTTCGTCCAATATATCGATCTTCAACTCTGGACCATTCTGGAGTTCCTTGTCACGTCCGGGATCTCTTCTGGGACTCCGAACAACCTTCGGTAACCACATACTATTTCCCATAAGAACTCTAGCGTCACCGAACCTTAAGTGCATAGACCCTACGAGTTCAGGAACCATGCAGACATGACCGAGACACCTCTCCGGTCAATAACCAATAGCGGGATCTGGATACCCATATTGGCTCCCACATGTTCCACGATGATCTCATCGGATGAACCACTATGTAGGAGATTCAATCAATCACGTACACAATTCCCTTTGTCCATCGGTATGCTACTTGCCCGAGATTCAATCGTCAGTATCCCCATACCTCGTTTAATCTTGTTACCGGAAAGTCTCTTTACTCATTTTGTAACGCATGATCCCATGGCTAACTCTTAGTCACATTGAGCTCATTATGATGATGCATCACCGACTGGGCCCAAAGATACCTCTCCATCATACGGAGTGACAAATCCCAGTCTCGAGTCGTGCCAACCCAACAAACACTTTCAGAGATACCTGTAGTGCACCTTTATAGCCACCCAGTTATGTTGTGATGTTTGGTACACCCAAAGCATTCCTATGGTATCCGGGAGTTCACAATCTCATGGTCTAAGGAAATGATACTTGACATTAGAAAAGTTCTTAGCAAACGAACTAGACAATCTTGAGCTATGCTTAGGATTGGGTCTTGTCCATCTGTCAGTGCGGAGAACGACACCTATGGGATCACAGGAATCCCTACTACGGCCGGCAGGCGCGGATCTATGAGAGGAGCGGGTCCAGTAGCCAGCACAAGGATCGTTTACCCAGGTTCGGGCCGCGAGAGTGCGTAATACCCTAGTCTTGCTTTGGTGTGTATTTGAATGTTCTTGAGCTAGCTACATTGTGTCACTTGCCCAAAAGATCCGAATCCCCCTCCAGTATGCATCGGGCCTCCTTTTATAGGAAAGGGGATGACACAGTGGCACACAGGAGGTGGAAAGGGTACAATGTACAAGCTTATCGCTTGTCATTATGGCACAAGACACATTAAATGCATCCCTGAGGTGTCCCCTCGCTTTGTTGCCGCCTCACCTTGCCTTGACACGCGTCCAGGCCAGCGGGGCGGGTGGCGCCATGTAGGCTGGTAGGCTGCTGAGGTGGCACGTTGGCAGCGTCTTCATGAAGATCTGCATGCCACCATGCAGGTGCTTGCTGAGTTGGTCTGGAGGCCGCGCATCGCCACACAGGTGCCAGCCTGGCTGGCTGGGCTGGCAGCTGCATGGGAGCGGCGGTGGAGTCTTGGTGGGTGCGGGTGTAGGATCGAAAGTATGTCTAGGGCGTGATTAGACTACTTGACCAAATAAAAAACTTGCCTTTTCCCAATTTTAGTTCTTGGCAGATTTTAGCAACTTAGCACAAGTCAAGCAATCAACCTACACACGCAATTCTAGGAGTATAGCAGCGGAATGTAAAACAATTGCATATGAAGGTAAAGGGGAGGAGTTTGAGAAGGCAAACGCAATTGGAGACACGGATGTGTTTGTCATGGTTCCGATAGGTGGTGCTATCGTACATCCACGTTGATGGAGAGTTCAACCCACGAAGGGTAATGGCTGCGCGAGTCCACAGAGGGCTCCACCCACGAAGGGTCCACGAAGAAGCAACCTTGTCTATCCCACCATGGTCGTCGCCCACGAAGGACTTGCCTCACTAGGGTAGATCTTCACGAAGTAGGCGATCTCCTTGCCCTTACAAACTCCTTGGTTCAACTCCACAATCTTGTCGGAGGCTCCCAAGTGACACCTAGCCAATCTAGGAGACACCACTCTCCAAGAAGTAACAAATGGTGTGTTGATGATGAACTCCTTGCTCTTGTGCTTCAAATGATAGTCTCCCCAACACTTAACTCTCTCTCACAGGATTTGGATTTGGTGGAAAGAAGATTTGAGTGGAAAGCAACTTGGGGAAGCTAGAGATCAAGATTCATATGGTAGGAATGGAATATCTTGACCTCAACACAAGTGTAGGTGGTTCTCTCTCAGAAAATGTAAGTTGGAAGTGTAGGCATGTTCTGATGGCTCTCTCCATGAATGAAGAGTGGGTGGAGGGGTATATATAGCCTCCACACAAAATCTAACAGTTACAAACAACTTACCAATCTCGGTGGGACAGAATCGTGAAACTCGGTCGGACCGATTTAGCAAATAATATGACTCCTTGGATTTTCGTTGGGACCGACATGTCAAGTCGGTGGGACCGATATGGTTAGGGTTAGGGCATAACGTAATATCGGTGAGACCGATTACACAAACTCGGTGGGACCGATTTTGGTAATAAGCTAACTAGAGAGTTGGTCAGGCAAACTCGATGGGACCAATTCGCTCATATCGGTTGGACCGAAACGTTAAGAAAGGGAAACAGAGAGTTTGCATTGCAATCTCGGTGGGACCGATCGCTCATGTCGGTTGGACCGAAACATTATGAAGGGAAACAGAGATATTACAATCCCATCTTGGTGAGACCGAGATCCCTATCGGTGAGACCGATTTGATTAGGGTTTGTGGCAGTGGCTATGACATTTGAACTTGGTGGCGCTGGATAGAAAGAATCGGTGGGGCTAAGTTTGACTTTTGGTTTGGGTCATATGTGGATATGAGAAAGTAGTTGAGGGATTTGGAGCATATCACTAAGCATTTTGAGCAAAAACCTCATTAAGCAACACCTCATCCCTCCTTGATTGTATTGGCTTTTCCTATAGACTCAATGCGATCTTGGATCACTAAAATAGAAAATGTAGAGTCTTGTGCTTTGAGCTTGAGCCAATCCTTTTGTCCTTAGCATTTTGAGGGATCTACTTTTCTGATCCATGCCATGCCAATCATTGAGCTTTCCTGAAATATTTATCTTGAAATAGCATTAGCTCAATGAGCTATATGTTGTTAGGAATTACCCAAACCACCTAGGGATAGTTGCACTTTCAATCTCCCCCTTTTTGGTAATTGATGAAAACATATAGATCAAAGCTTCGTCAAATGATAATAAGATTGACAAACATTGTCGCTTTGAGAAGTATGTGAAAAGCAAGAGCTCCCCCTAAATTTGTGCGTTATTTAGAAATTTGCTTTGGACTGCAAATGCACAATGAGTTAGGATCATGGGTCACTCTTCCATGTCACATACATCTTGGTGGAGCGCTCAAAATGATAATAATAATTGAACACATGCACTCATCACCAAGCAAAGTGAATGATCATATGAGGATATAAGAGATAATATCATCCAACAAGCATTAATGTAGCATAGCATATGATCAAACACATGATCATCCAAGTATCTCACAAAAGGCATAATGTATCAAGCAAACACACA
This sequence comes from Triticum aestivum, assembly GCF_018294505.1. Classification (NCBI taxonomy): domain Eukaryota; kingdom Viridiplantae; phylum Streptophyta; class Magnoliopsida; order Poales; family Poaceae; genus Triticum; species Triticum aestivum. The sequence goes on along the minus strand of NC_057798.1, from coordinate 585,815,333 downwards.
AATAACAAAGTTCAACCACCAAAACAAGAGAGAACAAAAGCAACACTCTCTCTTGAAGCCTATGATCTATACATTTTTCTCCCCCTTTGGCAACAAGTTACCAAAAAGTTCACAACAAAATGCATAGTGGCAAAGGACTCTCGGGCTTGGTCTTCATGAGGTGGTGTAGAGATGACTCCAAGGACGAAAGCATGAGTTGATGTAGCTGGAGCTGGTGGAGTGGCTGTTGGAGCTGGTGGCACTAAAGCTGTAGCTGGTGCAGATGATGTAGCTCTGGTGTCTGGAACAGGCACGGCTGCAGATCTTTGTCCTTTGGGCACTCTAGCAAATGCATCTATAGTAGACTTGCCCTTATTCTCCTCCACTTCCTCCTGAAGTTGCTCAACAACTGACTGGATCTCAGTGACCTTGACATCAAGATCATAGAATTTCTGCTCTATGATTCTCTCCAAGCTCTCCTCGTTTTGAGTCAGGGTGGCCAAGCCCTTCTCAATCCTCAAGATGGAGGTAATCAAGTAGCCAAGCTGATCTTGCTTGCTCTTCAAGAACACTTGAGATGCCTCTTCAGCAGTTGGCAACTTAGCAACTTTCTCATCCCTTGCTTTCTCTCTCTTTTCATGTGCTTGCATAGATGATGGATCCTCCTCATTCATCTCAACAGTGTTATCTTCCAATTCAGGGTATAGGGGTAGATGCTCCTTATCCAAAAGATATGTGCCTATGCCCATCTTTGAGTTGATGAGCTTCTGAATGTGTGGAGCATACCCACAACTCCTTTTCTGATCAACAACAGTCCTTTTGATCGTTTCCACAATCAGACTCATGACTTTGAATTTTTGAGGTACATCAAACAAGTGCAGCAAGTTAATAGCATGTCCTCTGATCGTCTTGTGATCACCTGATTTTGGCAGTAATGTGTGCCTAAGAATCCAGTTGATTGTGGGCAGACCAGACAACAAGTAGTGTACATATCCAAGCTTGTGAGTTTCCAAAGCTATATCTGGGATCTATCTGTACATGTGAGCCAGTGTGTTGTGGTCTTTCTTCTTCTTGGCATAGACATCCAACTCATCTTCACTCTCCTTTGCAGCATTGATCAACTCAGCCCATTCTTCAACTGTGGATTGGTACCTAGTACCTTCAGACATCCAGACAATTTTCCCATCTGGGTAGAAGTGAGCTGTGGAGTAAAACTGCATGATGAGCTCATCATTCCACTTGGTGAGCTTCTAGGCAACAAAGTCATCAACTCCACAAGCCTTGAAGCTGTCATAAACTCCTAGGAAGTGCTCTTCATTCTCCTTGATGTAATCCCAGTCGATCCATCTCATGTCACATACAATGGGCTTCTTGTCAAGCAAAATAGTTTCATAAAAGTCCTGTTGCTCCTTTGTGTGAAATATGTAGTCAACTGTTGTCCTTCTCCTCAGAGCATAAGGATCTGATTGTCTCCACAATCTCAGTCCAGCATCCTTTCTGATATGCATGTCTTCAGCAACTGGATGAGCATCATTGTGGTCAGGAATCTTGGGCTTCAATTTTCTCAACACAAGAGAATCTTCATCTTCTTCAGCAGCTTCAGGCACTGGGGCCTTGTTCATCTCAGATGCAGGTATGTTTCTGGTGTTTCTCTTTGGTGCAGTCTTTTGAGCAGGAGCTTTGGGAGCAGACTTGGGCTTTGATGGAGCAGCCCTTGACTTGATTGCATCTCCCATTAGCTTCTGAGCTTTAGGAGCTGGTGCAGTATCCTCTTCCTCTTCTTCCATCATTGAGGGCTTCCCAACTACTCTGGCCATGGTCTTCTTGACCCTTTCTTTCCTTTTCTTCTCAGCCACAACTAGTTCTTTGGGTTCAGATTAGAAAGTTACTTGAGTAGAGGCTCTGGCCTTAGACATTGGAACTCTTATTGCAGGAGCCTTGGTCTTCATTCCTGGCTTTGTGGCAGCAGCTGTGCCATACTCCTTTTTCAGCACCTTCTTCTTAGAAGTGGCCTCATCATCAACAGCCACATAGTCCTCATCTTCAGATTCTGAGGTTCTCTTCTTCCTTGTCCTGGTGGCTGCCTTTGGCAAATTGTTGGGTGTGCTCCTGCTACCCTCATCTTAGGTACTGGAGGGACTAGTGCCCTCACTCATATGAACTTGCTCCTCAGACTTGTTCTGACTGTCACTCTGATCTGGCATGATGGAAACTCTGACAGCACACCCTGTGAATAGATGTAGATGAAGTAGTGTAGATGAGCATCACAAAGCACAGAGGTTTTTGCAAAAAAATTGAGTCAAAAACTTAGTTTTAGTTTTCCACAGAAAGCATTTCGGAGCTACCGATTTGTAAACTCGGTGATACCGAAGCAGCTTTTGGAACCTAAACTAGTGAACTCGGTAAGACCGAGTCACAGTTCGGTGGCATCAAGACTGCTAGGGTTTCACAGAGAATCAATCTCGGTCACACCGATTTGCAATTCTGGGTCGGATCGAGAATCACCTGTGCAATGGCCTAAGACAAATCGGTGAGACCGATTTCTACAACTCGGTCGGTCCGAGATGAATTTGGCAGAAACCTAACCCTAAATTTTCAATCCAAGACTAATCTACGAAGTAGTTTTGCTGGATAGGAAGATTTCAAACGTGGCAAGATTCATGGCAATGCAATGTGCTAGGAATCGGAGTTAAGAATTACACAAAGATCAAGTCCATACCCTAATGCGTTGATGGACTTGCTATGGAGGCAATGGCGGAGCAGAATCCCATTTACGGCGGCGGAGACCAGCGGCGGGAGGTTGCTGGCAACTAGGAGGACGATCTGGAGACCCAAAGAGTCACAACAGGCTGTGCGCAGGTGAAGGGTTTCGGAAGATTTTCCAAAATTTGACCCGTGAGTATATATAGCCTGACCCTGTCGGTGTGAACGAGTGGAACAACTCGGTGGCACTGAGATGCAAAACTGCAAGCAGTTACTGCAACTCGGTGTGACCAAAAAGATCTAATCGGTTGCACCGAGATTGAAAACCTAGATCAACTTAGTGATCTCGGTATGACCAAAAAGGATGAATCGGTCAGACCAAAACGCACAAAGAGCTTTTGGGAGTTTAAGTCTCTGACGAATCGCGGACTCCGAGTGCTCCTCACATAGAGTGGTTCGAATCTGACTTGATCAAACTTTGTGATATAGCATGAATAGAGTTTGAGACAAGAAAAGCATAGATAGATAGAGAAGGTTCTTAGGCATTCTTGTCCATCCACTTGGCAAAAGAAAAGAAACCAAACAATCCGAACTACAAGTGGATGTCCTCAAATGAGTAAAATAAGCAACCAACATACTCACACAATAAAATGTCAAATGAAATATGTGACAAAGCATGCACACACAATTCTAGCATCTATCAAGCAATTGGCAATGACTAGGTCATCTATATATGAGTATATTGAGTTAGGAATCAAATGAGAACATTTGATCATAGGTCATACTCATCATTTAAGCACAAGTGGGGTTACCACTTTTACATAAAGCATTGTTGTGTTCACACCATTAGAGTTGCTTTAGCTCAATTCTTATAGTAAATCTCCCCATAGATGTGAGATCCCCCCTAAGAGGGTTAAACTAACCTTGGGTTTTGTCGATGATGACTTCATGTAGGTGTTGAAGATGTGGATGCTCAATGTTGATGTAAATCATTTAGAGCAATCCATTGGAGTGAGTTGCACTTTCAATACCTACACGGGTTAGTCCCACAAGGAACAAACAAGGATATCCATAGACATAGAGTGATGCACACACACAAGATGATGTCTATGAAAGCATTAGGTTACATTGTCCCTTGTCTTACCAACAAGAGGGTTTGTGACTCCATGAACTAGTGCAAGATGTGGAAGTTGATTGCACTTGTCCTCGCCAAAATGATAAGAGTGAAGTATGTTGGCGAAGTCACCCTCAAGAACTCTCTAGTTCTTCTTCTTCGGGATCCACATCATCTTGATGGGAATCCTTGGAGTTGTAGTCGTACTTGATGAAGTAGAACTTGATGTAGTCTTGGGAACCCACTTGACCAAGGCCTTAGGAGCTTCTTCAAATGCATCAATCTCCATTTGACGCTTGTCCTTGCCATTTTGCTTGTGGTCTTGTGGTGGAAGATCATCTTGAGCTTGTGTCCCTTTGAAAGAAGCAGGATCATACTTCTCTTGTTGAGGAACAAAATTCGTCTTGGGGTATTGATCTTCTTCTCACTCAACTCCATTGGCATTGAACTTTCGTTCAAAACCAACACCTTGGTTCTTCCGGTGCCTTCCTTGCTTGCGTACAATTTCCTCGAATTGCTTACTCCCAGCAAGGCTCTTGTAAACAACTTTCTCTATAATTCCATTCAATAAGCTATTTTCTTGCTCAAGTGTAACTTGGCTAAGAGAATCATTAGTGGAATCAAGAGAACTACTAGAAGCAACAACATTGTATTTAGCATGATTATTGTTACTACTAGAGGAAGAATCTTTCTTGTTCTTGTTACTAGACTTGACGTGAGGCATGTAAGTAGATAAGAGTAAACTCTTGGAAATGTAAGAAGAACTTTTCTTGCGAAGATCATCATTGATTGCCTTTAAAAACTCATGTTCTTTCTCAAGATTGAGCTTTTCATAGCGTAACTTCTCATGAGTCCTTAAAACTTCTCGATGATCTCCTAAGATAGTTTCATGAGCTAACTTAAGAGTGTTTAGTTCTTTAGTTAGGAGATAAATCTTCTCCTTATCATTGTCATTCGTTTTATCTTGACTAGCATGATTATTTGATGTTTCATTATAGTATTCATCACTAGAGTTGTCAACAAGTAAATCATCATCACCTAACAAGTCATCTTCATCACTATTGAAATCAACATACTCGGGGTGTGATACCTTTGGGCCTTTAGCCATGAAGCATCTTCCAAGTCCTTCATTTGGTGAGTCAAATATGTCGTAGGAGTTGGTTGACACAAGTGCTAGACCGGCAACACCTTCATCTTGAGTATATTCAGAGTCGGAGTGATAGCTTCTCTCAAAGCGATTGTCGGAGTCGGAGTCGGATACCCATTCACCAACATGAGCTTGATGTCTTTGTTTTTGTGTATCCCTTTGATGACTTGTCCTTCCTTTCCGAATCCTTGCTTTTCCGAGATGTTCTTCGTTCATAGCGATCATCTCTATTCCTTCTTTCTCTAGATGGTGATTCTTCTCTTCTACTTCTTCTTTCTGGAGAACCTTCTCTTCTTTTGTAGTGAGCCGTACATTCATTGGAATAGTGTCCGGGTCTTCCACAATTGTAGCAATTACGCTCACGACTAGAAGATCTTTTGTCATTGTAGGACCTTGACTTGGAACTTCTTTCCTTGCTCCTACTCTTGTAGAACTTGTTGAAGTTCTTCACCATTAGGCTCAATTCTTCATTGAAGGTTTGTTTCTCACTTGATGATGTGGGAGCTTCACACGAGGCTTTGTAAGCACTACTTGACTTGTTGTGGAGCTCCTCTTTATCCTTGAGTGACATCTCATGAGCAACAATTCTTCCAATGACTTCAGGAACACCTTCACCATCCTTCATTTTGAACTTATCAAGTTGACTTTGAAACACATCCAATTTGGATTCCTTGACGAAGTCGGTACCTTCGTGCATGTCAATCAAAGTATCCCAAATTTCCTTTGCATTCTCAATACGACCGATCTTGTTGAATTCTTCGGGGCATAATCCGTTGAAGAGGATATCACAAGCTTGAGCATTGTATTGCAGCATCTTCAACTCTTCCGCGGTAGCTTCACGGTTCGGTTCTCGCCCATCAAAGAATTCACCTTGCAAGCCAATACACACAATAGCCCAAACGGCGGGCTTATGTCCAAGAATATGCATTTTCATCTTATGCTTCGAACTAGCAAAATTAGTACCATCAAAGTAAGGACCTCTATGGTGGTAATTTCCCTCGCTAGACGCCATACTCTCCTAGGTTGTGAAACCAAAGCTATGACTACCAAAAGCTATGGAAATCAAAGCAAATGGAGACCAAAGCTCTGATACCACTTGTAGGATTGAAAGAATGCCTAGAGGGGGGGAGGGGGTGATTAGACTACTTGACCAAATAAAAAACTTGCCTTTTCCCAATTTTAGTTCTTGGCAGATTTTAGCAATTTAGCACAAGTCAAGCAATCAACCTACACATGCAATTCTAAGAGTATAGCAGCGGAATGTAAAACAATTGCATATGAAGGTAAAGGGGAGGAGTTTCAGAAGGCAAACACAATTGGAGACACGGATGTTTTTGTCGTGGTTCCAATAGGTGGTGCTATCGTACATCCATGTTGATGGAGACTTCAACCCACGAAGGGTAACGGCTGCGCGAGTCCACGGAGGGCTTCACCCACGAAGGGTCCACGAAGAAGCAACCTTGTCTATCCCACCATGGCCTTCGCCCACGAAGGACTTGCCTCACTAGGGTAGATCTTCACGAAGTAGGCAATCTCCTTGCCCTTACAAACTCCTTGGTTCAACTCCACAATCTTGTCGGAGGCTCCCAAGTGACACCTAGCCAATCTAGGAGACACCACTCTCAAAGAAGTAACAAATGGTGTGTTGATGATGAACTCCTTGCTCTTGTGCTTCAAATGATAGTCTCCCCAACACTCAACTCTCTCTCATAGGATTTGGATTTGGTGGAAAGAAGATTTGAGTGGAAACCAACTTGGGGAAGGCTAGAGATCAAGATTCATATGTTTAGGTGGTTCTCTCTCAGAAAATGTAAGTTGGAAGTGTAGGCATGTTCTGATGGATCTCTCCATGAATGAAGAGTGGGTGGAGGGGTATATATAGCCTCCACACAAAATCTAACCGTTACACACAACTTACCAATCTTGGTGGGACCGAATCATGAAACTCGGTCGGACCGATTTAGCAAATAATGTGACTGTTAGGATTTTCGGTGGGACCGACATGTCAACTCGGTGGGACCGATCTGGTTAGGGTTAGGGTATAACGTAATCTCGGCAAGATCGATTACACAACCTCGGTGGGACCGATTTTGGTAATAAGCTAACTAGAGAGTTGGCCAGGCAAACTCGGTGGGACCAATTCACTCATCTCGGTTGGACCGAAATGTTACGAAAGGGGAACAAAGAGTTTCCATTGCAATCTCGGTGGGACCGATCGCTCATCTCGGTCGGACCGAAACGTTATGAAGGGAAACAGAGAGATTACAATCCCATCTCGGTGAGACCAAGATCCCTATCGGTGAGACCGATTTGATTAGGGTTTGTGGCCGTGGCTATGACATCTAAACTCGGTGGCGCCAGATAGAAAGAATCGGTGGGGCCGAGTTTGACTTTTCATTTGGGTCATATGTGGATATGAGAAAGTAGTTGAGGGCTTTGGAGCATATCACTAAGCATTTTGAGCAAGAACCTCATTAAGCAACACCTCATCCCTCCTTGATAGTATTGGCTTTTCCTATAGACTCAATGTGATCTGGGATCACTAAAATAGAAAATGTAGAGTCTTGTGCTTTGAAATTGATCCAATCCTTTTGTCCTTAGCATTTTGAGGGATCCAATTTTCTCATCCATGCCATGCCAATCATTGAGCTTTCCTGAAATATTTATCTTGAAATAGCATTAGCTCAATGAGCTATATGTTATTAGGAATTACCAAAACCACCCAGGGATAGTTGCACTTTCAGCGGGCCTGGCGACGACCCCGTTGATGTCCACGGCAAGAGTCTTGCCGGGGCCCCGGCAAGGGTCTTGCCAGGGCATCATCGTCATCCCCAGCAAGGATCTTGCCGGTGGCCTCGTGGATTTCCTCGACAAGGATCTCGCCGAGGACCGTCGTCTTCTGGTTCTCATCTATTCTTGGGTCTCCATGATCTTCACGAAGATCTGCATGCCATCGTGGAGGTGCCTCCCAAGCCTTGGTTCCAATGTTATTGTTGGTGTTGACCCCTTGGGCTCAAGGGTACCTCTTGCTCTTTGTGCTTCTAGCCTTGGTGTTGCTCGATTGATCTCGTGGTCTCGGCTTCCCTCCTCCGCCTTGCTAAGTGTGGTCATGGCCATGGCTCTGACTGCCCGTGCACAGGTAAAGGGATACGAAGTATAGTCCCTACTTCTGTAGACCGACAGGAGCCCCTGGGCCTGGGCCACACATCAGCATGATGCATTGTTGGGCTAGGTCCAGAACGGTGCGCGGGCAGGCGGGGCCGATTTGTACCGCCTAAATTTTCCGCCCGTTGCACTTCCCCACGACCTGTGTTGAATGCGCGACATGGGGGGCCGTGCGTGGGGTGACCGAAGCATGCTTGCGTCATCCAGCGGTGAATCGTAAAGAGGCGGCTTGCATGCTCTTTTGAGATTGCAGGGCCATTGCTCATTTACTCCCTCCGCCTTCGAACCGTTGTTCCATGTTTCCGACTATGCCCGCCCCTAGCGCCACGTACGCCCCATGCACAGCGTGGGGTAGGTGACAGGCGCATGGAATATGGGAAGGCACGCGCGTGGGTTGATATCCATGCGCCTTCAATTGGGCGAGGAGGGTGGTCGACGGCCTCGCCTACCGCCACCTTAATGTGCCAGATTGGTTGAGAGAGGCGGCCGAGCCCCGATCCCACCCATTTATAAGGAGGGGAGGGGGAGGGGCGGCACCTCTCAATCTTTTGCCATCCACCTCCTCCCACTTTGGCTTCTTTCTCCCTTCCGCTATGACGAGAGGGCGCGCCAGTGCTTCGACGGTAGCGGCGAGGGTCGCCGCTCGACAACGCGCCCCCTCCCCTCCCCAAGAGCTTGTGGCAGCGGAGCCGACCACGACGAGAAGGGGGAGGGGGCGAGGCTGAGGTCACCGTAGCGCTCGGGGAAGAGGAGTACGGGGTGGCACATCAGCCTCGCCTCCGTCGGTGCCCCCCCCCCAATGAAGGGCCATGTCGGGGACCAGCCTCGCGAATTCTTCATCAGGCTGCGCCGGCCAGCGCGTCGTCGTCTTCGTCTCCCCACCCCATTTGCTTGCAAGATGGAGCTCGACCCGTTGCAGAGTCTGAGATTGCATATGAGGGGATGCGGGAATGGCGGCACGCGGGTTGATGTCGATTTCCCAGCCCCTCATGTCATGTATGTCCGCCGCGGATGTAAGACCTTTGCTCGCATCCACAGCCTGACGGTGGGGCTTGTTCTCTATTTCAAACTAATGGAGAACGGCCTGCTCTCCATCGAGGTCTTTGGAGACTTCGGGACTCACCTAAAGTCCTACGTGGAGAGCTCCTCTGATGACGAAGACTCTTCCTCGAGCGGGGGCGACAAGGAGGACAGCGACATCGCTGACGAGGGTAGCAGGCGGGAGGATGACGGGTCCGACTAGGCATCGAGCCCGCCGTCCCTGGGCGGCATTGGCAGCAGCAGCATCTGCACCTGGACCCTTATCCCGATGGGGCCAGCTCCTTGAACTTCTTGGGGTCGCCTCCTTGGGCGGCTGGCGTGGGGAGGCCGGAGAAGGCGAAGAAGGTGGGCGGCGGGCCATCAAGACGGAGTACGATGGCACCGACAGCTTCGTAGCGTATTGGCGACCCGCTGCCTCATCTTCCAGCTCTTCTCCCAGCACCAAGACCACCAGCCCTCTCTTGGGCGGCCGTCGACATGTTCCCTTGGTGACTTCTGCTTCTCGTACCTCGCCTAGGCGCTCCTTTTGCCCTTTTGCCTTCTTGTTCCGTTTCCTGAGGAGAGGGACAAGAAAGGGATTACGGGCACCTTATCTTTTTTTAGCTTGTAAGCCCACGAGCCTTAGTTGAAATGAAAACTTGTAATCCCTTGCTCATGTTTACATTCCGTATGAAATGTACCTGTATGGGACGTATTAATGAAAAAGGGTGCTTGCTGGGTTCTTTGTGTGTGAGCGAAGCCCAAAACAAGGAACAGATCCTTGTTATTTTTAATATAAACATTGTTGCCCGGCAATAGGCCTTGCCGCTCCCTTACTTCATTCGATCGTACTCACGCTTTCAGCGGAGGCAAGGGTGAAGTAGGGTTAGGCCCTACGCTTGCTTCCTTGTCACCGCAGCTACAAACGGACTCTGACCCAAGAAATATTTCTTGGGTACATGAGAAGGGGAGGAAGGTAGCCTAGGAATAAAGCGAGGCTTCATATGCCCTAATTTCATACGAAAATGTAAGACAGGGGACGAAAGACTTATCTAAATCTGCACCCCCCGGCAACCATGGATTGCCGTGGGAGGACCCTTGTGTCTTCAGCCCCCAGCGATCTTGGTTTGCCGGGGTTGGCATGCCGGCTCGTTCTCTTCCTTCCATTCAGCTCAGCTGAAATGCTCATGTGCCCTGCGAACCAAAGAAGACGGAAAGGAACAGAGGGACACACACTCGACCTCTATGCTAGGGGTTAGTCACCGCCAAGAACTATTGAGGGAGTCCTGGATTAGGGGGTGTCCGGATAGCCGGACTACCATCATTAGCCGAACTATCATCAGCCGGACTATCATCATCGACCGGACTCCAAGACTATGAAGATACAAGATTGAAGACTTCGTCCCGTGTCCGAATGGGACTTTCCTTGGCGTGGAAGGCAAGCTCGGCGATACGGATACGTAGATCTCCTACCATTGTAACCGACTCTATGTAACCCTAGCCCTCTCTGATGTCTATATAAACCGGATGGCTCTAGTCCGTAGGACACAACAACAACAACCATTACAATCATACCATAGGCTAGCTTCTAGGGTTTAGCCTCCTTGATCTTGTGGTAGATCCACTCTTGTAAACATCCACAATATCAATATCAATTAAGCAGGACGCAGGGTTTTACCTCCATCAAGAGGGCCCGAACCTGGGTAAAACATCGTGTCCCTTGTCTCCTGTTACCATCCGCCTAGACGCACAGTTCGGGACCCCCTACCCGAGATCCGCCGGTTTTGACACCGACATTGGTGCTTTCATTGAGAGTTCCTCTATGTCGTCACCGATAGGCATGATGGCCTCCTCAATTGACAACGACGCAGTCCTGGGTGAGACTTTTCTCCCCGGACAGATCTTCGTATTCGGCAGCTTCGCACTGCGGGCCAACTCACTTGGCCATCTGGAGCAGATCAAAAGATACGCCCCTGGCCGTCAGGTCAGGTTTGGAAGCCTAAACTTCACGGCCGATATCCGCGGGGACTTGATCTTCGATGGATCTGAGCCACAGCCGAGCATGCCGCGCTGCCACGACGGGCACGACCTAACTCTGCTGCCGGACAGCACCTTGGAGGCCGCACACGAATCCGCTCCGACCCATAGTCCGGAGCCGATCGCACGGATCAAGGACGGATGGCTGGACACTGCCTCGGGAGCTGCAACTTCTACGGCGATGGAGCCGAACACTTACCTTGTCCCGCATAAAGCCCATGACTCCGAGGTGCCGGACCCCCTGCCGGACTCCGAACCTCCTACGCCCCTGCCAGTCGAATCCGATTGGGTGCCGATCATGGGATTCACCGCTGCGGACACCTTTCGGCACTCACCCTTCGGCGATATCTTAAATTTGTTGAAGCATCTCTCGCTATCCGGAGAGCCCTGGACGAACTACGGCCAGGATGGTCGGGACGCGGACAATGAAGAAATTCAGAGCCCACCCACCACCCACTTCGTAGCCACCGTCGATGATCTAACCGACGTGCTAAACTACGACTCCGAAGACATCAACGGTATGGACGACGATGCCGGAGACGATCAAGAACCAGCGCCTACAAGGCACTGGAAGGCCACCTCATCACATGACATATATATGGTGGACACCCCAAAGGGAAGCGATAACGAGGAACAACGGGACGCGGCAGAGGATAATCCCGCCGATAAACAACCAAAACGGCGACATACACGCCGCCCTAAGTCCCGCCTCGATCAAAGCAGCATTCCTAACGACCCAGCGATAGAGCAGGGCAAACCAGCGGACGACGAACATACCACCAAGCAACCATCTGAATAGGACGAACCGGATAATCAACCCCTTCACGAAGCAATCAATAGTCCGGACACACCACCAGAGCATAAGAACCTTCACAAAAGACTCGTTGCCACGGCAAGAAGTTTGACGAAGGAAAAACGGAAGCTCAAAACAGCGGAAGACATACTCAAAATGAAGTGGAGCAAAGTACTCAAGACCGCAGACAAATATGGCAATGGCCATCAAACAAAGAGCTACCCGAAGCGCAAGCTGCTGCCCGAATTTGACGAGGAAGCCATAGAGCCTTCACAGTCAAAAAATAAAGAGGCCGCCTGGCCGGATAGACGGCCAGATGACAGGCCAAAAGCGACAAGCGGCGCCGCACACAAGCCGACTTATGATCCTGGGAAAACGGACGGCCCAACTAGGTCCATCTACGGGCCAAAAAAGAGGGCCCCAGGAAGTAACACAACACAGCAAGTGTTCGAAGACAGCGGCACACCCAAATACAGGGGCGCCGCACACCCGCTATGTTTTACCGATGAGGTGCTGGATCATGAATTTCCAGCAGGGTTCAAACCCATAAACATAGAGGCATACGACGGCACAACAGACCCTGGAGTCTGGATAGAAGATTACATACTACACATACACATGGCTAGAGGAGATGATCTCCATGCCATAAAATACCTACCCCTCAAGCTCAAAGGGCCAGCTCGGCATTGGCTCAAAAGCCTCCCAGAAAACACTGTTGGAAGTTGGGAAGAGCTTGAGGATGCGTTTAGAGCAAATTTTCAAGGGACTTATGTCCGCCCTCCGGATGCAGACGATCTGAGTCACATAACCCAACAGCCCGGAGAATCAGCGCGCAAATTCTAGAACAGGTTCCTTACCAAAAAGAACCAAATAGTCGACTGTCCGGACGCGGAAGCCTTAGCAGCTTTTAAACACAACGTCCGAGACGAATGGCTCGCCAGACACCTCGGCCAAGAGAAGCCAAGAACAATGGCCGTGCTAACAAGCCTCATGACGCGCTTTTGCGCAGGAGAAGACAGCTGGCTAGCAAGATGCAGCACCAGTGACCCGAGTACATCCGAGATCAGAGATGGAAACGGAAAATCACGGCGCAGGAAAGATCAGCGCCGGAATAAAGAAAAAATCCCAAAGGGCACGACGGTCAATGCCGGAGTCAAAAGCTCGCGGCCAAACAATAAAACACTGCCTCTTAAGGACAACAGCGACGAGCTATCAAATTTAAACAAAATTTTAGATCAGATATGTCAAATCCACAGTACCTCCGGAAGGCCTGCAAACCATACCAACCGAAATTGTTGGGTTTCCAAATAGTCCGGCAGACTCAACGCCAGACACAAGGGGCTCGATGCGCCAAGCGAGTACAATGACGAACCCCACCAGCAGAGCACCGGAAGTCAAAAGACTTTCCCACAAGAAGTCAAAATAGTAAACTCACTTCATGTGATAGTACGGAAAACCAACACGGCACTCGCTAAGACAAGTGTTGCACGGTCCACCCCAGCGGAACACCGAGATTGGATGTCAAAACCAATCACTTTCGACCATCTGGATTAGTCCATAAGTATCCGGAATGCAGGATAGACTTCCCTGATATTGGATCCCATAATAGACGGACTGCAATTCACGCAGATTTTGATGGACGGCGGCAGTGACTTAAACCTGCTATATCCGGACACAATCCGCAAGTTGGGATAGACCCTACTACAATTCGGCATAGCCGCACTTCCTTCAAAGGAGTGGCGCCAGGCCCTTACGCCAGGTGCACAGGCTCATTATTACTAGAAGTTGTGTTCGGGTCACCTGACAACTTCCGACGAGAAAAGCTAACCTTTCATGTCGCCCCATTTAAAAGTAGCTATCAAGCATCACTGGGACGGGAAGCTTTCGTCCGCTTCAATGCAATACCACATTACGCGTCTCTTATGCTTAAAATGCCCGGTCCACGTGGCATCATTTCATTAAAAGGTCGCCCGAGAACCCGGACACGGTTGGACGAGTCCGGAATAAATAAGCTAGGGGCTACCTAGCCGCACACCCCTTCACAAGGGTTTGTACATATAAGCCATAATGAGCTAGCATAGGCTCAGCTTTATTAATCTATATTTCAATTTTTTATGCACTTTCTCGCACGATTTCTTTTCAAACTAAGTTCCTCTCTTTTTACAGATGAACAGCGTGCACACCCGTCCAGGATACGGCACAATGGAGACACACGCGTAGACGTGCAGTAGGGACCCGTTGCAAGGACTCTTTCCAGACTAAGACCCTACGTAAACCTTTCTTACTGTCTCTTGTTGCTATAATCCCCTGGTTTCTCATTATAACCAGAGTGGAGACTGGCGTTTTGGCATAGGCCGCGCCAGAAGAACTTGCCCGTACCTGGACACAAGGGGCTTAGGGCATTGTTTTGCCCGCTATTGTAAAGACCGAACACCTTCGGGAGTGTTCGGCGTCTCGAGTTAGGCCTTATATGCATCAGCTCCGAATCATGTCTTTGGTCAAATGTTGGGTTTGCCCGGCTCCTGTGTTTTGCTGCCTTACGTTCCGTATCATCGGCTAACGCGGCACCAGGAGAACTACTACGATTGTGCCCCAGTTCGGCTGGGCGAGCACCTCAGTAGAGAAAGCCGAAAACTGACTGTCATGATACAGCGAGAGACTGGTCAACCACTCGATCGACCATGGGAATGTTTAGAATTCCTCCTCTTTAACGAAGGGCCATTTCCCGGTCAGGCACATACGCGCCCCAAATTCGGAGAGCGCGGTGCCCCCAGGGGCTATGTCGTAGCCCCACCCTCGAACTCCATGGCTAAGTGAAAGTGATAAAGCATTATAGTCCGGTTGCCTCGTTTGCTACGCTACCACCTCCTTTACAGGACCGAGACGTCGGGTTAAGTGTGAAAACGTGCTATTTTTTGCGAACACCCCCGCACCTTGTGCGTGGGGGCTAAAGCCGACGACTGCCATCTTTCAGGTTATACACACGTATACATGAACGGCCGCATAGGAGATATTCTATTACTTGAACGCACAAGTATAAAAGGCACTTACATCATAAATATTGTTTTATATCATAAAAACGTTAATTCGAACGTAACATTTTTTTAGCACTGCGACTCTATTACACGAGCACCACGCAGCACTTCGCCAAAATAGTGCTCGGCGGGTAACCGGCTATCGTCCGAACCCAGGGTCGCAACAGCGGTGGCATCCATCTCTGTCCAATGTGTCTTCACACGGGCGAGTGCCATCCACGCACCCTCTATGCAGGCCGACCGCCTCATTGCCTTCATATGCGGCACCGCCCCAAGAAATTGCTGCAATAAGCCAAAGTAACTCTTCGGCTCGGGCCTATCAGGCCAGACATGGGTCACTATATCCGTCATAGCAAGCCCGAACAACCTATTTAGCTCAGCCCACTCGGCCAAACGGTCGGTCAGCGGAAGTGAACACTCCGAACTATGGAATTGAGGCCAAAACAGCTCTTCCGTCTTGTGATCCTTCTGGCTTCGAAAATGCACAACGGCATCCGCCGCACTCACTGCTAAGTCCATATAAGGGTCCTCTGGACCCCACAGTTCGCCCAGCTGAGCATACTTTGGATCCGTAAACCTTCGGCGCAGCAGAAAAGGCTTGCCAGCTACAATATCTCCGGCCTAGCGCAGCTCTTCCTTTATAGCCCGCATTGCAGAGCGGGCCTCCTTGGCTTCGGCGGTAGCCTTCCCCAGGTCTTCTTGCCCCGCTAGGCGCTCCTTCCCAAGAGCCTCATTACGGTCGGTAGCATCTTTTAACTTCACGGCCATTTCGGCCATCTCTTCCCTGCTCCGGCAGTGTGCGGCCCTTTCGGCCGCTAACTCCTCGGCCGCCCTCGAGGCCGCCGCATTACTCCTTCTGGCCTGCTCCTTGGCATGAGCAAGTTCAGTCCGAAGGCTCTCCACAGCAGCGGCACTATCTGCATTTCACACACATGTTGTAAGGAGCTGGCTTTGGCTCCCTTACCAAGTGACCGCACAGAAACACTTACCTTGCGACTCATCAAGTCGCCTGTTGACCAGCGTGATGTCCGCATCCACAACAGCGAATTGCCACTTTAGTTCAGCAACTCCATCAGTCCGGCTGGCCCTCGGACGACTCGCCACTTGCATCGGCACGGCAGAAATTTAAACCTGCGATTTTGATCCTCGGCACGCTGTCGATTTCGACAACCTACCGAGTCTCAGGGGCTACTATCTATACAGGGCGCATTCTATATGCAAAACTGTTAAAAGGTGTGTCATTTTTACGTACCTCAAACCCTGCCAGCAAACTCCTGACGGCATTATGCAACCCGCCTTCGGTGGACGAAATCCTTTCAATCACCATGCTCATCAATGCATGGTGATCTTCTGAGATAGACGCCTTCTCAAGCAGATCCTTCAGCCGTACACCAGTTGGCGCCGAACTATCTAGCTTTGCTAAACCCGGGGGCTCCCTCCGTGACGACACTTCAGGCTCGTCCGCCCTATCCGACGGCGCCCCGGATGGAGGCGTCTCGCTCTCCATCATCTCCGGACGAAGGTCCCCCGAAGACGAGCTCATTTGCGAAGGACGGAGATCCGAACTACAAGGTAAAAACTTTAGTTATCCTCAGAAGCACAAATAGGGATGTCCCTTATTATGAAACTCCTTTCTTTCTACTTACGGCTTGTTGGAGGGTTGATTCTTTAAGGGAGATTGTGCGGTCGGGGCCTCCCCGGATGCAGGACCCTCTGGCGAAGATTTCTTCCCCCGTTTAGGGGCTTTTGCCCCCGGGTCCTTGGAGGCAGTCCTCTTCTCCCCTTGGATGGAGGGATTCTCGATCCCCCCTCTTTCAAGAGCCTCCTTAGGCGAGGCAGTAGCTTTCCTGCTTTCCCCTTCGGCTTCCTCTGGAGGTGCAACCTCAAGCATCCGGACCAGCACGGAATCCGACGCGGTCTCGGGGAGGGGGGCCGGACACCATATCAATTTTGCTTCCGCTATCCACTCCTGTGTAGAAGGAAGTTGGTCATAAGGCAAATCATCGAAAGGCAAACAAACGGTATGTCCGGACTTGGAACTACTTACTTGAGTATCCGGGCGATTGCAGCTTAGGCCAGCATCCTCGGTCAATTCCGGATGTGCCTCTTGCGATCCGAAGAATAATTTGTACATCTCCAGGGGTGTCATGCCCATGAAGTGTTGAAGAATCCGTGGGCCCTCCGGATTGAACTCCCACAGCCGGAGAGGGCGGCGTTTGCAGGGCAGGAGACGCCTAATCAGCATAACCTGCATTACCACCACCATATCAACCTCCCTCGTTTGGAGATCTTGAATCCGGCCCTGCAGTAGGGCCACGTCCTTTGACGGCCCCTAGTTGAGCCCTTAGGTGACCCACGACATCAACCGTTATGGAGGTCCCGGGCGGAATAAGGGCGTCGGCTTTTGTCTGCGGCCCCTCGGAACGGTAATATAGAACCACTCTTGCTGCCACGGGCCGAGCTCCTCTTCGAAGGAGCCAGCGGGTCCACGGGGCATCGGCCCTCCTACTTATGCCCGCCCCGCCGCACTCCGCTTGACGCCCCCCGATCATGTTCGGCGCCACATTGAAGGTCTTCAGCTACAGGCCGAAGTGAGGGGTGACGCGGAGGAAGGCTTCGCAGACGACAATAAATGCGGAAATATGGAGGATGGACTCCGGAGCCAAATCGTGGAATTCCAACCCATAGTAAAACATGAGCCCTCTCACAAAAGGATCCATCGGGAAGCCTAAACCCCGACGGAGGTGGGATACAAAAACGACGTACTCGCCGGGCTCGGGGGTGGGGATGGTCTGCCCTTCGGCAGGCAACCTGTGCAAAATCTCATAAGCCAGGTACTTGGCCTCCCGCAACTTTAGCACGTACCAGCCCTGGAGATCGGAACCGGACAACGTTGAAGGTCCGAAGCGCTCGAATCTGGAGCTCTAGGTGCTAGAACTTGGAGCGGGGAGAGGATTCGATGGAGGATTGAAGAAAAGAAACGAGCCTTGGTCCCGTTATAAACAGGGAGAATACCGAG
This sequence comes from Triticum aestivum, assembly GCF_018294505.1. Classification (NCBI taxonomy): domain Eukaryota; kingdom Viridiplantae; phylum Streptophyta; class Magnoliopsida; order Poales; family Poaceae; genus Triticum; species Triticum aestivum. The sequence continues at coordinate 585,797,321 of NC_057798.1, read as the reverse complement.
AGCCGTCTCCATGACCGTTTGGGACTCGCCTTCGATACAGGGGGCGTGGCGACGGGCGCGGTTGGGTTACCCATGTCCGTATTGATGAGAATCCCGTATTAAGGGGGAACACGATCTCTGCTTCGACAAGACGTGCCAAGGAAACCGCTTCGCTAAATGCGCTAAGGTGGTAGAGTAAAAAACGATTCAAGTAATGGCTTGGTAGTGGCGTGACGTCATGCCGCAAAAAAGTCAGCAGATTGAACTTGTGTATATATTATTCTCTCTACGGTGGAATGTGGAATTTATTTTGCAGAGCCGGACACTATCCTGGTGTTCACAATCTTCTATCATTCGGAGGAGGAACCCGCCTTGCAATGCCAAGCAATATACGCGCCGGACTTATCGTCATTGAAGCCTGGTTCAGGGGCTACTGAGGGAGTCCTGGATAAGGGAGTGTCTGGATAGCCGGACTACCATCATCAGCCGAACTATCATCGGCCGGACTATCATCATCGACCGGACTCCAAGACTATGAAGATACAAGATTGAAGACTTCGTCCCGTGTCCAGATGGGACTTTCCTTCGCGTGGAAGGCAAGCTTGGCGATACGGATACGTAGATCTCCTACCATTGTAACCGACTCTATGTAACCCTAGCCCTCTCCAGTGTCTATATAAACTGGATGGCTCTAGTCCGTAGGACAAAATAACAACAACCATTACAATCATACCATAGGCTAGCTTCTAGGGTTTAGCCTCCTTGATCTCGTGGTAGATCCACTCTTGTAAACATCCACAATATCAATATCAATCAAACAGGACATGGGGTTTTACCTCCATCAAGAGGGCCCGAACCTGGGTAAAACATCGTGTCCCTTGTCTCCTTTTACTATCCGCCTAGACGCATAGTTCGGGACCCCCTACCCGAGATCCGCCGGTTTTGACACCGACAACTATCAACCCTAACCGAGGGAGGGACTCAACCTAGCATGCATGCTATAACTTAGGGCGCCAGCGCTTCATTTATCTATGCTCAGGGTTTGCGTCTGGCTTTGTACAAAGGTTACATGCCTTGACGGGAAGGCTTGTACAAAAAGGTGGCTTGCCGGGGAGCCCGGCAACCGCGCCTTACGGGTAAAACTTACGAAGATGCTTGATGTTCCAGGAGTTGCTTGCTGGAACGACATCCTCGGTCTCCAGGCGGACTGCACCGGGCTTGGTTACTCGTATTACCCGATAAGGGCCTTCCCACTTCAGTATCAACTTGTTGGAATTCTTGGCCGATTGAACGTTCCGAAGAACAAGGTCACCTTCCTCAAAGCTTCGGGCATGAACCTTGCAGCTATGATAGCGGCGCAAGGCTTGCTGGTAGCATGCTGCTCTCACAGCCGCCCGAAGACGATCTTCCTCGAGGAGCGTTGCGTCATCTTGCCGTAATTGCTCTTGCTCAAGCTCGAGGTGACCCGTATATGAGTTCCATGGGGAGAACTACCTCTGCCCCGTATACCAGGGCAAAGGGTGTGTGGCCGGTGGCTCGATTTCGCATTGTTCTGATCGACCAAAGAACCGCCGGCAACTCATGAATCCAGCGCCTTCTGCTCTTGTGTAGCCTGTCAAAAGTCTTTGTCCTCAGGCCTCGCAGTACTTCAACATTTGCCGTCTCAGCTTGGTTGTTGCTTCATGGGTGTGCCACGGAAGCGAAAGAGACCTTGCTGCCAAGGTCTTCAATGTATTGCATGAAGCTGTGGCTTGGGAACCGCATGCCATTGTCGATAATGACCCTGTTGGGCACACCAAAATGGCAGACTAGCCCCTTGAAGAACTTGATGGCTGACTATGCTGTCACCTTCCTCACTGCTTCCACCTCCGTCCACTTTGTGAACTTGTTGATTGCAATGTACAAGTACTCAAAGCCCCCAACGGCGCGGGGGAAAGGGCCAAGTACGTCGAGCCCCCTCAGACCGAAAACGGCCAGGAGATAGGGATTGTTTGAAGGGCTTGAGCTGGCTGATGAAGCTTCTTGGAATGGAACTGGCACGCTTCACACGTGGTTACTAGTGCCATCACATCCTGGAGGGCAGTGGGCCAGAAGAAACCCTGCCGGAAAGCCTTGCCGATGAGGGCCCTCGATCCTATGTGGGAGCCACATGTGCCTCCATATATCTCCGCCAACAAATCCAGTCCTTCCTCCCAGGGAATGCACTTCAATTTCACTCCGTTTGGTCACTTTCTGTATAGAACATTGTCAACGAACTGGTACAGGGCAGACCGACGAGCTACTTTCTCCGCTTCTTCCTGCTCCTTGGGAAGCTCCCCTGTTTGGAGGAATTGGACGGTATGATGTGCCCATGCCGGAGCCTGGGGCTCGACGGAAAGGACTAAAGGCATCTCCTCTACCGTGGGAACGACTGTCCCTACGAACAGGGCTTGACACCCTGCCGGAGTTGGTTGCCCCATGGCAGGCTCAATGTCCATGGCAGCATCTTCGCCAGCGGTTCCAGGGAGCTCGGTGGGAAAATACTTGTCGGGGCCTGATTTCCTCCGCTTGTTTTGCTTTGTTGATGGTTCAACGGATGGTTGAGTTAACCGAAGCACAAAAGTACCTGGTTCGACTGGTAGTTTGAGGGCAGCGCGCTTCGACAGGTAGTCGGTGATGTCATTCTCCACCTGGTGGACATGCTCTGCTTGTATACCATCAAAGTGCTCCTCCAGCTTCCTCACCTCATCTACGTTAGCTTCCATCAACGGGCTTTGATAATCCTTGTTGACCTTCCTGACGACAAGCTGGGAATCACCCCTGACAATGAGCTTCCTGACCCCGAGGTCTGCCGCGATCCTAAGACCGGCAAGCAATCCCTTGTAGTCAGCGGTGTTATTCGTAAACTTCTCCCTGGGAAAGTGCATCTGGATTACATACTTGAGGTGATCTCCGGTGGGTGCGACAACTAGCACACCAGCACCGGCGCCTTGTAGCGAGAAAGCCCCCTCAAAGTACATAACCCAGTCGCGACTCGCTTCCTTGCTGGGAAGAGCGGTCTCCTGGATTTCTTCGTCGCGCGTCAAGGTCCATTCTGCAATGAGCTCTGCCATGACTCTGCTCTGGATCATCCAGGTGCTTTCAAACTTCAAGACAAAGCTTGAGAGTTCCAAGGCCCATTCCACAATCCTCCCCATTGCGTCTGGGTTGTGTAGTATTTATTGCAACGGGAGGCAGGTGACGACGGTAATCTCGTGCATTTGGAAGTAATGACACAACTTCCTCGAGGCCATAAGGCGGCCGAAGAGTAGTTTCTGCACACCGGAGTACCTTGACCTAGCCCCCTGCAAGAGGGAGCTGACAAAGTAAACCGGGTGCGGCATCGCCTTCTTCTTCTGCACCACTTCATCTGACTGCGCAGGCCCTGTCCCGCTGGCGTCAGGCCTTGCCGGGGGGAGCTCGGGCTCACCGTATGCCAGTCCTGCCGTCGCCACTACTTCTTCATTGACCTCGCTCTGCAGCACTAGCGCGGCACTGACCACTTGATTCGTTGCCGCTAGATATAGCAGCAACATCTCTTGTGGTTTAGGCGCAACCAGTATTGGCGTGGATGAGAGGTATTTCTTCAGGTCCTGCAGCGCTGCTTCGGCCTCCGGAGTCCACTCCATCGGGCCTGCCTTTTTCAAGATTTTGAAAAAAGGAAGGGCACGCTCGGCGGACCTGGAGATGAATCTGCTCATGGCTGCGACGCAGCCAGCGAGCCGACGCACATCCTTGATCTGCTTAGGTGCCTCAATCTGCTCAATGGCCTTGATCTTGTTTGGGTTCGCCTCAATCCCACGCTGCGACACAAAGAACCCGAGAAGCTTGCCGGATGGAACACCAAAGACACACTTCTCCGGGTTCAGTTTGAGGTTGATCTTGCGCAGATTCACAAACGTCTCTTCAAAATCTTGCACAAGTGTTGCCTTGTCCTTGGTTTTGACCACTATGTCATCCATGTAAGCTTCCATATTTCTATGTAGCTGGGGCTCAAAACCAATTTGGATTGCTCTCGCGAAGGTCGAGCCAGCACTCTTCAACTCGAAAGGCATCCGTAAAAAGCAATACGTACCATATGGGGTGATGAATGCTGTCTTATCTTCATCTTCTCATGTCATAAATATCTGGTGGTATCCCGAGTAAGCATAGAGGAATGACAATAGGTCACACCCGGCCGGTGGAGTCAACAATCTAGTCAATGTGCGGAAATGGGAAGGGGTCTTTTGGATAGGCCTTATTGATATCTGTGTAATCAATACACAGCCTCCACTTCCCATTCGCCATACACACTACTATCGGATTTGCCAACCACGTCGGATGGAGCACTCCTCTCACCAAGCCTGCCGCTTCTAGCTTCCTGATCTCTTCCGTGATGAACTCTTGCCTCTCCAAAGCTTGCTTCCTGACCTTCTACTTGACGGGCCGCAGATGAGGACAGACATCAAGATGGTGCTCAATCACTTCCCTAGGAGCGACGGGGATGTCAGATGCTTGCGATCCAAACACATCGACATTCGCCCAAAGGAAAGCGACGAACTCGCCTTCCTATTTGCTATCAAGGGCGGAGCTTATGGTGAAAGCCCCTCCCATGGCATCCTCCTTGACGGACACCTTCTTGGTCTCTGGTGGTGCAGCTCTGGACTTCTTCCTCTTGCCGGTGGAGCTCTCTGGCACGTCCTCAACGGGATGACAGCACTCCGGAGAGTTGCGCTTGCCGGAGTGGGTGCGAGAGGTCTTGCCGGTCACTAGTAGAAAAAGGGCCTATTGTCCCGGTTGGTGAGGGCCTTTAGTCCCGGTTCATGAACCGGGACTAAAGGGTCGGTACCAATGCCCTGACCCCTTTAGTCCCGGTTTAATCCAGAACCGGGACAGAAGGTCCTCCACGTGGCCTGTCCCCTGAGCCCAGGCAGGAGGGCCTTTGGTCCCGGTTGGTGGCACCAACCGGGACCATTAGGCATCCACGCGTCAGCGTTTATGT
>NC_057798.1:585735526-585790588 GCF_018294505.1 Triticum aestivum | reverse complement strand
CGTGGGCTCGGGGGCACGGGCGACGGCGACGGCGGCGGGGCAGCCTGGCGGCGTTGTCGGGGGGCAAACGCGCGATGAAACTGAAAATTTTCACAAGTGTTGTTTATATACACTGAGCATTAGTCCCGGTTGGTGGCAACAACCGGGACTAATGCCCCCCTTTAGTCCCGGTTGGTGCCACCAACCGGGACCAAAGGCCAATTTTCAGCAGCCCAAAGGGCGGGAAACGGCGGCCTTTGGTTTCGATTGGTGGCACCAACCGGGACCAAAGGCCCCCTGTAGTCTCGGTTGGTTCCACCAACCGGGACCAAAGGCCTTGTGCTGCCCCGCGCCAAATGTTTAGTCCCACCTCGCTAGTTGAGAGGGAGCCGCACCAGTTTATAAGGTGCGGTGCGGCTCCCCTCTCGAGCTCCTCTCTAAAGCAGGCTTTCGGGCCTAACTCTGCCATCTTTGCCTGTGGGCCTACTGGGCCTTCCACGGGCCTGAATCCTGGCCCATAGGGTTTCTAGTCGTATACAGGCCGTGGGGGCCCAGTAGGTGGCATTTATTTTGTTTTTTTGTTTTATTTGTTGCTTTATTTAGTTTATTTTGGTTTTGGTTTATTTTTCTTTTGGTCTTTTGCTTTATTTTTTAATTCTTTTTGCTTTTAGTTTTAGAAAAATATAAACTTTCTGTTAGTGCCATTAATTTTCAAATCTGAAAACTCTTTTTTTGTTTTCTTTGTTGCTTTATTTATTTTATTTTGTTTCTACTTACAACAAAATACTTATTGTTGCTATTTTTATTTTTTTTCAGTTTTTTGTTCTGTTTTCTGCATTATTTATTTTTTGTTGTTTTTTGCTTTATTTTTTAATTCTTTTTGCTTTTAGTTTTAGAAAAATTATAAACTTTCTGTTAGTGCCATTAGTTTTCAAATTTGGAAACTCTTTTTTTGTTTTCTTTGTTGCTTTATTTATAAACCGGTGTGAGCGCCCTTCGGTTGGCGAGGTTTTAAAATTCATAGTTTTCAAATGAACTCTAAAAAAGTTGGCATAGCATGTGCATGTACAAAACGGACAATGGTATCATACTCGTCTGTTACAAAGTTGGCATGTTATCATCATAATAGTTGCGGGAGAAAGTCTTCACTTTTTCTTCGCTTGTGTCGTTTGCTTATTGCGCCGTAACCATGGATAATCTTCATCGTTTATCAGGATGCTTGGGTCAGCCTTGACTTTGAAGGGGGGAATTTCATGAAACTTTTCATACTCTTCAGACATGTCTGTCTTGCCCTCCACTCCCAGGATGTCCCTTTTTCCTGAAAGAACTATGTGGCGCTTTGGCTCATTGTATGATGTATTCGCTTCCTTATCTTTTCTTTTCCTCGGTCTGGTAGACATGTCCTTCACATAGATAATCTGTGCCACATCATTGGCTAGGACGAACGGTTCGTCAGTGTACCCAAGATTTTTCAGATCCACTGTGGTCATTCCGTACTGTGGGTCTACCTGTACCCCGCCTCCTGACAGATTGACCCACTTGCACTTAAACAAAGGGACCTTAAAATCTACTCCGTAGTCAAGTTCCCATATGTCTGCTATGTAACCATAATATGTGTCATTTCCATTGTCGGTTGCTGCATCAAAGCGGACACCGCTGTTTTGGTTGGTGCTCTTTTCATCTTGGTCAATCGTGTAAAATGTATTCCCATTTATCTCGTATCCTTTCCAAATCATTACAGTCGAAGATGGTCCCCTGGACAACAAGTACAGCTCATCACAAACAGTGCTGTCACCTCTGAGACGTGTTTCCAACCAACTGCTGAAAGTCCTGATGTGTTCACATGTAATCCAGTCGTCGCACTGCTCCAGGTGTTTGGAGCGCAGACTGTTCTTGTGTTCATCGACATACGGGGTCACCAAGGTAGAGTTCTGTAGAACTGTGTAGTGTGCTTGAGACCAAGAATATCCGTCCCTGCATATTATTGAGTCCCTTCCAAGCGTGCCTTTTCCAGTCAGTCTCCCCTCATACCGCGATTTAGGGAGACCTATCTTCTTAAGGCCAGGAATGAAGTCAACACAAAACCCGATGACATCCTCTGTTTGATGGCCCATGGAGATGCTTCCTTCTGGCCTAGCGCGGTTACGAACATATTTCTTTAGGACTCCCATGAACCTCTCAAAGGGGTACATATTGTGTAGAAATACGGGCCCCAGAATGACAATCTCGTCGACTAGATGAACTAGGACGTGCGTCATGATATTGAAGAAGGATGGTGGGAACACCAGCTCGAAACTGACAAGACATTGCGCCACATCACTCCTTAGCGTTGGTACGATTTCTGGATTGATCACCTTCTGAGATATTGCATTGAGGAATGCACATAGCTTCACAATGGCTAGTCGGACGTTTTCCGGTAGAAGCCCCTTCAATGCAACCGGAAGCAGTTGCGTCATAATCACGTGGCAGTCATGAGACTTTAGGTTCTGGAACTTTTTCTCTGGCATATTTATTATTCCCTTTATTTTTGACGAGAAGCCAGTCGGGACCTTCATACTGAGCAGGCATTGAAAGAATATTTCTTTCTCTTCTTTCGTAAGAGCGTAGCTGGTAGGACCTTCATACTGCTTCGGAGGCATGCCCTCTTTTTCGTGCAAGCGTTCCAGGTCCTCTCGTGCCTCAGGTGTATCTTTTGTCTTCCCATACACGCCCAAGAAGCCTAGCAGGTTCACGCAAAGGTTCTTCATCACGTGCATCACGTCGATCGAAGAGCGGACCTCTAGGTATTTCCAGTAGGGTAGGTCCCAAAATATAGATTTCTTCTTCCACATGGGTGCGTGATTCTCAGCGTCATTCAGAACAGCTAGTCCGCCGGGACCCTTTCCAAAGATTACGTGTAAATCATTGACCATAGAAAGTACGTGATCACCGGTACGCATGGCGGGCTTCTTCCGGTGATCTGCCTCGCCTTTGAAATGCTTGCCTTTCTTTCGACATTGATGGTTGGTCGGAAGAAATCGACGATGGCCCAGGTACACATTCTTCCTGCAGCTTGCCAGGTATATACTATCGGTGTCAAGTAAACAATGCGTGCATGCGTGGTATCCCTTGTTTGTCTGTCCTGAAAGGTTACTGAGAGCGGGCCAATCGTTGATGGTCACGAACAGCAACGCCTTTAGGTTAAATTCCTCCTGTTTGTGCTCATCCCACGTACGTACACCATTTCCATTCCACAGCTGTAAAATTTCTTCAACTAATGGCCTTAGGTACGCATCAATGTCATTGCCGGGTTGCTTAGGGCCTTGGATGAGAACTGGTATCATAATGAACTTCCGCTTCATGCACATCCAAGGAGGAAGGTTATACATACATAGAGTCACGGGCCAGGTGCTGTGATTGCTGCTCTGCTCCCCGAAAGGATTAATGCCATCCGCGCTTAAAGCAAACCATACGTTCCTTGGGTCCTTTGCAAACTCATCCCAGTACTTTCTCTCAATTTTTCTCCACTGCGACCCGTCAGCGGGTGCTCTCAACTTCCCGTCTTTCTTACGGTCCTCACTGTGCCATCACATCAACTTGGCATGCTCTCCGTTTCTGAACAGACGTTTCAACCATGGTATTATAGGAGCATACCACATCACCTTCGCAGGAACCCTCTTCCTGGGAGGCTCGCCGTCAACATCACCAGGGTCATCTCCTCTGATCTTATACCGCAATGCACCGCATACCGGGCATGCGTTCAGATCCTTGTAGGTACCGCGGTAGAGGATGCAGTCATTAGGGCATGCATGTATCTTCTCAACCTCCAATCCTAGAGGGCATACGACCTTCTTTGTTGCGTATGTACTGTCGTGCAATTCGTTATCCTTTGGAAGCTTCTTCTTCATTATTTTTAGTAGCTTCTCAAATCCTTTATCAGGCACAGCATTCTCTGCCTTCCACTGCAGCAATTCGAGTACGGTACCGAGCTTTGTGTTGCCATATTCGCAATTGGGGTACAACCCCTTTTTGTGATCCTCTAACATGCGATCGAACTTCAGCTTCTCCTTTTTACTTTCGCATTGTGTCCTTGCATCGACAATGACCCGGCGGAGATCATCATCATCGGGCACATCGTCTGGTTCCTCTTGATCTTCAGCAGCTTCGCCCGTTGCAGCACCATCGTGCACATCGTCTGGTGCATCTTGATGTTCAGTAGCATCACCGTATTCAGGGGGCACATAGTTGTCATCATACTCTTCTTCCTCGCCGTCTTCCATCATAACCCCTATTTCTCCGTGCCTCGTCCAAACATTATAGTGTGGCATGAAACCCTTGTAAAGCAGGTGGGTGTGAAGGATTTTCCGGTCAGAGTAAGACTTCGTATTCCCACATATAGGGCATGGACAACACATAAAACCATTCTGCTTGTTTGCCTCAGCCACTTCGAGAAAATCATGCACGCCCTTAATGTACTCGGAGGTGTGTCTGTCACAGTACATCCATTGCCGGTTCATCTGCGTGCATTATATATAATTAAGTGTGTCAAAAATCATTACAGAACATCATGAATAGATAATTAAGTGAAGAAATTAATAGAAGTTCATCATCACATAAAAACCAAAGTAGATACATAGTTCTCATATAACAACATAAAGCTCTGCAGAGCATCTAAATTAATTAAACCATACATTGAAACTATGTAAAACATTTCAATGCGAAAACAAATGCGATCATAATCGCAACCAAGGTAACAACTGATCCAACGGCATAATGATACCAAGCCTCGGTATGAATGGCATATTTTCTAATCTTTCTCATCTTCAAGCGCATTGCATCCATATTGATCTTGTGACATCCGCAACATGCAACTCCAATATCATCTTCTCCTCCTTAAGTTTTTTTATTTTTTCCTTCAAGAAATTGTTTTCTTCTTCAACTAAATTTAACCTCTCGACAATAGGGTCGGTTGGAATTTCTGGTTCAACAACCTCCTAGATAAATAAAATCTATGTCACGTTGGTCGGCATAATTTTCATAAACAATAAATGAACCAATAGTTATGAAAAGATAATATATACCACATCCGAATCATAGACAGGACGAGGGCCGACGGGGGCGGATACCAAAACCATCGGCGCACTATATAAGATGCAATAATAAAAGTAAGAAAATAATACAAGTATCTATCTAAACAAACAAGTAATAATATTTTTCCTTTCAGAAAGAAGATAAGAACAAGAGGCTCACCACGGTGGTGCCGGCGATGAGATCGGCGCGGGTGATCGACGGCGGTGAAGACGGGGACGGGGCGTGACGGACCGCTAAACCTAGATAAATATTGAGGAAAATGGAGCTTGGCGGTCGAGCTTGGAGAGGAGAAACCTTAAGTAGTGTGGCTCGGGCATTCCATCGAACACCTTGTGTGCATAGGAGGTGAGCTAGAGCACCACCAAGCCCTCTCCCCCTCGGCCAGAAAAAACAGAGCAGTGTGCTCTGCTCTTGCGCGAGGGGCTATATATAGGCACCACTATTGGTCCCGGTTGGTCGCATGAACCGGGACTAACGGTAACCCTTTTGGTCTCGGTTCATGCCACCAACCGGGACCAATAGTGGTGGGCCAGGAGCCAGGACCATTGGTCCCGGTTCGTCCTACCAACCGGGACCAAAAGGTCCGGACGAACCGGGACCAATGGCCCACGTGGCCCGGCCGGCCCCCTGGGCTCACGAACCGGGGCAAATAGCTCCATTGGTCCCGGTTCTGGATTGAACCGGGACTAATGGGCTAAACTGGCCTGGATGAAAGCCCTGTTTTCTACTAGTGGGTCTTCTTCCCTCCTGGGGCTTTAGCGGCAGGAGCAAGTGCCTTGGCGGCAGTTGCTGCAACTGCTTCCCGGAAGAGTTGGCCAGCGCAGATCAGCGCATCCTTCTTGTCGGAGGGTTCGGTGATGATGTTCATCGTCCCAGGCATCTTCATTGTATTGTAGGCGTAATGTGACGCCACCATGAACATGGCTAGTGCCGGGCGACCGAGGATCCTGTTGTAGGGCAAGGGGATCTCGGCTACGTCGAAGACAATCCTCTCCCTCCTGTAGTTCAACTCACCTCCAAACATCACGGGCAGCGTGAACTTACCCTTCGGCTGACTTCTTCCCGGGTTGACCCCTTGAAACATGCTCATTTCTTCGAGGTCTCCATCAGGAATCTGCAGCCTCTTGACCACAACAGGAGAGATCAAGTTCAGGCCGGCCCTGCCGTCAACTAGCATCTTTGTCACCTTGAGGTTGCATATCGTTGGTGAAACCAACAATGGCAAACACCCGACCGTAGTCGTGCGATCAGGGTGGTCCTTAGTGTCGAAGATGATAGGCGTGCTGGACCACTTCGCTGGCTTCCCTGCGTTGACTTATGGCTCCGCTGCTATGATCTCACAGGCCCACTGCTTGAGCTAGCGGTGAGAGGTGTGCAGCGAGGCGCCACCATTGACGCACATGGCCTCTGTAGCTTTCTGGAACTTGTGGTCACCGGACTCGTCGTCCTCATCGCGGTCGTCGTCTTCTTGCACTACAAAAATATACACTTCCGTGATGATACGTGTTTGTCACAGTAGGTCGCGTTTTCTGTCATGCATGTACATCCATGACGATTTTATGACAGAATCAAGATAGTCATAGCTGTGCTGTCGTAGAAGTGTTCCATGACATTATCAAAATTATCATCACGGAAGTGTCCACTTCCATGACGATAAATCGCGCGTCATAGAAGTGCTTTCGTCGAGGGTGACCGACATGTGGCATCTACTGTAACGGGACGGCGTTAACCGCTGTTAACCTATCGGGTCCAGTTTTGGATCTGATAACCCGCTAACAGCCATGACCAATGCCGATTTTCCTCATGTAAAATTCTCATTGGCTGATGGATCCACTCGCCAGCTCCGCGTTGGCACATGTGCCACTCATCCAACGGTCGAGATGGACCTATGATATGTTGACACGTTGACGGGCCCAAAAGTGGCCCATAAAGTTTAAATGGGTCGGCCCAGCTGAAGGCCCATAAGATTTAGCGGACCATAATGGGCCGGCCCAGCGAAAGGCCCACAAGATTTTGCAGACTATAATGGGCCGGCCCAGCTAAAGGCCCACAAGATTTAGCGGACCATAATGGGCCGGCCCAGCTAAAGGCCCACAAGATTTTGCAGTCCATAATGGGCCGGCCCAGCTAAAGGCCCACAAGATTTAGCGGACCACAATGGCCCGGCCCAACTAAAGGCCCACAAGATTTTGCAGACCATAATGGGCCAGCCGAGCTAAAGGCCCAACATTCTCTGTCAAATCGGCCCGTCAAGGGCCTGTCCTAAACTTGTCATCATCGCGGCCCATGGTCACTTCTAGTCCGTTAACAGTCTGCTAAGTAATTGGGCCGAATTATGGCCCGGTGTATTTTCGGCCTGTTAAAGGTCCTGCTTCATTTGGGCCCATTTATAGGCCATCAAAACTTTCGGCCCAGAAATGACTGTGAAGGATTTGGGTCATATTCGGCCATGTCTGACATTCGGCCTATTAGAGGCCCACTATAGATTTGGGCCACTTTTGGCATGTTGTCATTTTCGGTCTGTTAACGCCGGACGAAAACCATGGGCCATATGTGGCCCAATGTCATATCAGGCCCATTAACGGCCCATATAAAAATGATGATAATCTAGCCCAACCAAAGTTCCGGCCTGTTAAAGGCCCGTGTATTAGGTCGGCGCATTTATGGCCCGTCCGAATTTCGGCCTGTCAAAGATCTGCATCGTAAATGGGCCTCCATTTCGGCCTGCTAAGACCAGTGGGTTATTTGGCACAATCAGGGCCCAATCTCACTTTCGGTCTATTAAAGGCCCATGTTTTTTATGGGCTCGAGATATTTACTCCTGTAAATGGCCTATTTTTACTGAGGGCCAAAATTATGTTTAGGCCTATTAAAGGCCCACTATGGGCACATGCCTACCAGAAAAATATGAAAGCTTATGCTGATTTAGGACCAGATATTTTTAGTAGGCTACATGCCAATTTCGGCCCGTAATCGTTTTTAGGCCAATTGGAATGGGCCCGACGAATGTTGGCATGTTGGGCTCCTACAAAGCTTTCGGCCGAATACATTACTAAGATAAACCTACACTATACAAAAAAAGCATCGTAATTACTGCAGCCTATGGCAGCATCAAAAATGCTGTATCACAACAAAATAAATTCCAACCATACAACAAAAGGCCTGTTGGCATAAAGTTTACAGTCCTTCCAGATAAAAGCACCATCAAATGTATAGAAGCACAAATCATTTGACCTAAGTGCTAATGTTTCAGGGTGTAGAATCTGATGGAGCAGCACGATCTTCACCTTTTTCCGCCATTGCTCTTGAACAACGAAGCGAATGTCTGATAGTCTGGTTTCAAAACCATTCATATCTTGACGACATTTGTCAACCACTATTCTTGTTTCCGAAACGACGTCCATTAGGGATTGGAATTGTGTCTGGAGCACAGATATATCACTCTGTCTAGCAGGAAGATTTTGTTCAGTAGGCGATTTGGATGAGGTTACCTTGACAACCAACCCAGAATTACGCAGGAAGGTGCTTTTGTACTGTTAGTGGAGAGATACTGACGCACTGCAGCAAGAGGTGACATTGTGCCTGTGGTAGCCTCGTCACCTTCAGGTGGTTGTGGTTGTTCAATCATTTGTTCCATAGCTTCCTGCAAGTTTGAACTTGTAGATTAGTGTACCATATAAGTTATAAAGTAGGTTAAACGTTTATACATAACTTATTTTGGTGAACTACTCTAATACATTAGCATGTATTGTAATGCCAACTACATAATAAAATTACTTTCGAAACATATGTCCATGTAGCATGCCTACTGTATTGTCTATTTCCTCACATTCATTGACATCTAAGGATAAAGAGACATGGTTTAAAGTAGGATGAACATAGTATGACATTATTCATATCATGGGCAAGCAGATATAAAACAAACAGACTATTTTATCATTGTGTGCGCACATGAACATAACAACTAGATTACAGATCAAGACCAAAAGAATATCCTTCATCTCTTTTAAACCATGTGAGGTGAAATGATACGTTAAGATAACTGTGTATAAAAGTGAACAGAGTGACTGACATTGGCTGCCAACCAAGTAGTTAAATGAACACATCAGAGTACCAATCAGTTCAAAGGCAGGAGGAGTAAGGACTTACAACAGCGTCTTGAACTGGTGAGCTCATGCCCTTCATCTTGCTGGTGTGGCAATCCTTGAAGATTTGCACTACATTCGGTTCAGGTTCTTTTTGGTCCGCATGGGCTTTCCTCTGCATTTGGAACAAGTCAATATAGATACGATAATATGGCACAAAAATAGATGGAAGTAGCAGCTATTTACAAGAGCCTTGCAGTGTGCAATATAGCTACGAGATCCTGTTGTCTGTTGGAATTTCACTTTAGAACGGTTGGTTTTGTTATCCAAACAGTTAGTCTAGAAGGAGATACACTTGTAAGGCACATACATAAGTACAAGTTCAATATGTGTTCTGGTCAAATATATATATAGCCTACCTGATACTTTGGATCAGACCGGTGTTTAATGAGGGCTGTCCAGTCTTCATCTGTAATATATTCCGCTAGAGATGTTTGGGCGATTTCAGTGTTAGCCTTGCCTACAAAGTGATATTTTCTAAGGTGGTACCGATACTGTCCCAGAGCAGACTGAAAAACATGAGTGCATGCTTGTTTAGTTGCATCATCTTTCGGATCCAACTTGAACCTCATCTGTTGAAAAAAGAATGTGAGTCTTATTAGGAGGAAGCTAGAAAGTATGGGACAGAGCAAGACAATATTAATAATTGCGATGAATAACATTACTTATGGATAAATGGTCAAGGAAGGTGTTAAACTGGGTATTGTCTTTCTCATTCCTGTACTGGATCCACGTTAGGAGGATACGTGCATGACACCTAGCGGCAACGACTGCCTCTGATACTAACTTGGCTGACTCTGTAGCATCACGTGGCCTTTTTAAACCTGCCTCAAAATGGATCTCCATTCTTCCTCCTTTAGATTTTGTTAATTTGTCAAGCATTATCCCTAATGTCTGTTTTCGCTTGTGACGTGGTGCTAGTTCAACAACGAATATGGAAAGTGTTAGTGTACATCAAATTGTGAGAGTACATATAAAGGAGCATGCAACTACAACTTGACTCGGTCAGGTACCATCTTGGTGTTGATGCTCATGAGGTTCATCTGATCTTGCCAAGTCCTGTTGTGTCAGTAGTGCTTTGGAAGTAGTGTTAGGTCTGAAGGTAGCTTGGGAACTGGCCAGTTCTGGGGCAAACGAACTAGTAACCCGTTGAGATGCTGGTACCGTTGAAGCGGATGCTGCAGCTGGTTGAGCAGTTCATACTGTGTTTGTAGATTTAGCCGGTGGCCTTGGACCTTCTACTGCACTATAAATACCAGCAGAATCTCGATGACAGATCCTTTTCTGTTTCACCTGACGAGTAACAGTACTCCCTATTATATTATTTTCCTTGCTTTTTTTGACTTTGTCATGTCAAGCCGTACCCACAACACAAAAAAAATAAAATAGCTCTTCAGAACTCATTGATGCATGATATAGACAAGCAATACTTTGATCTAAGACAACCATATGAGGATGGAATATGTAAGAAAAATAGGACGCCATGCCATATTCACAGCTACGATGTGCAAACTAAGCAGAAGGATTTTCAAGAAAATAGAAGTAATGCAAGCTAGACACCATATGAAAGATGCAACCAATATTACTCTGCCAAGCTAAAAGTGTCTTGTCATAAGTGGCAATTCGAAAAATTAGAAGTAGTACAACATAGAAATCGATGCAAGATGCAACCACTATCAAACTGCCATGTTAAAAGCATCCAATCATGAGTGACTAATGCGGGATACACAACATCAGTACTTTGATGTGAACATGGTATGATAGCTAGATGCAGTGTATTCTAGACACAGAAAGCCATGTCATATGCACATGTATAACATATAAACTCAGTAGGTGCAATTTAATCAAAATAGAATAAATACAGGCTAGACAACATATGCAACATGAAACTAATTATCACACTGTCAACTTAGAGCAAGCACCTGCGATGGTGGAGTACGGGAGATGAACTCATCCTGTAGACTTGGGACATCAACTTCATTAGAAGTAGCAGTGGCAAATCTAGAGAGTCTCTGTTTGCGTCGGTGTGAAGGACCACCAACATCCCCAAACTTACTCTTTTCCTTCCTATTTTCTGATATTGCCTTATGAAGTCAAAACCACAAGAAGATGAATAAAATTAGCTCTGCATAACTGGTTGATGCATGATAAAGACGAACACTACTTGATATAAGGCAAGCGCAGGATAGGAGGATGGAATATATACAAAAAAAGACAGCGTTTCACATTCACACGTACGATAGGAGGATGGAATATGTATGAAAAACAGTAAGCGGAAGGCATTTGAACAAAATTAGAAGAAATGAAAGCTAGGCACCATATGAACATGCAACCAATATCACTCTATCAGGTAAAAAGTGTCTCATCGTAAGTGCCATTTCAACAAATTAGAAGTAGTACAAGCTAGAAGACAATGCAAGATGCAACCTACATCACAGTCCCAAGTTAAATGTGTCTTATGGGTAAGTGATCGTTGCAGGTGTAAGTTGTAAGCTACGTAGATGCAATTCAACATAATTAGAAGCAATACAAACTAGACATCATACGGAAAACGCAACCACATATAACAGTTCCAAGTAAGAGCCAGCACCTGTGATGGTGGAGTAGGGGAGATGTGCTCATCATGTACACGTATGTTCTAGAAACAGGAACACGTGTCATATTCACAGGCATTATGTGTAAAGTAAGCAGATGCAATTCAAGTTAGAAGCAATACAAGCTAGACATCATATGCAACATGCAACAACATATAATAGTGCCAAGTTAGAGCAAGCACCTGTGATGGTGGAGTAGGGGAGATGTGCTCATCATCTACACAGCTACATTGAATGTCCAGCCTTGTGTTGTCTTGCGAATCTTGTTGGGAGGATGGCGGAGTAGAATCTGTAGAGACCCCCTATTTGAGTTGCTCTGAAGGACCACCATCATCCACTGCCGGACTAATTTCCTTCAGCTGTAATGATTTTGCATTGTGAAGTCAAACCGAGAAGAGAAGGAATAAAATTCGCTCTTCAGAACTCATTCATGCATGATAATGATGAACACTACTCAGATGAAAGGCAAACACATGATGCAAGGATGGAATATGTATGAAAAATAGGATGGCGTGACATATTCACACCTATGATGTGGTAACTAAGCAGAAGGCATTTCAACAAATTAGAAGCACTGCAAGCTAGACACCAAATGAAAGATGTAACCAATATCACTCTGCCAAGTTCAAACTGTATGGCGTTTCAACAAATTAGAAGCAGTACATGCTAGAAATCATATGCAAGACACAATCAATATCACAGTGGCGACTTAAAGATGCCTTATCATAAGTGACTGATGCGGGATATGCAGGAACAGTAGTCTGATGTAGAAACAGGAACACATGTCATATTCACAGGCATTATGTGTAAAGTAAGAAGATGCAATTCAACAAAGTTAGAAGCAATACAAGCTAGAGATCATACGCAATATGCAACCACATATAATAGTGCCAAGTTAGAGCAAGCACCTGTGATGGTGGAGTAGGGGAGATGTGCTCATCATATACACAACTACATTGACTGTCCAGCCTTGTGTTGTCTTGTGAATCTTGTTCGGAGGATGGCGGGGTAGAATCTGTAGAGAGCCCCTGTTTGAGTTGCTCCAAAGGACCACCGTCATCCACTGCCGGACTAACTTCCTTCAGTTGTAATGATTTTGCATGGTGAAGTCAAACCGATAAGAAAAAGGAATAAAATTTGCTCGTCAGAACTCATTCATGCATGATACTGACAAAACTACTCAGATGAAAGGCAAACACATGATGCAAGGATGGAATATGTATGCAAAACATGATGTCATGACATATTAACACGTATGATGTGGTAACCAAGCAGAAGGCATTTCAACAAATTAGAAGCACTGCAAGCTAGACACCATATGAAAGATGCAACCAATATCACTCTGCCAAGTTCAAACTGTATGGTGTTTCAACAAATTAGAAGCAGTACATGCTAGAAATCATATGCAAGACACAACCAACATCACAGTGGCGACTTAAAGGTGCCTTATCATAAGTGACTGATGCGGGATATGCAAGAATAGTACTCTGATGTAGAAACAGGAACACGTGTCATATTCACAGGCATTATGTGTAAAGTAAGCAGATGCAATTCAACAAAGTTAGAAGAAATACAAGCTAGACATCATACGCAACATGCAACCACATATAATAGTGCCAAGTTAGAGCAAGCACCTGTCATGGTGGAGTAGGGGAGATGTGATCATCATCTACCCAGCTACGTTGACTGTCTAGCCTTGCGTTGTCTTGGGAATCTTGTTGGGAGGATGGTGGAGTAGAATCTGTATAGAACCTCCGTTTCAGTTTCTCGGAAGAACCACCATCATCCAATGCCTTGACAATTTCCTTCAGCTTTGTTGATTTTGCATTGTGAGGTCATACCGACAAGAAAAAGGAATATAATTCGCTCTTCAGAACTCATTCATGCATGATTCTGACAAACAGTACTATGATGAAATGCAAAGTCATGATACGAGGATGGAATATGTACGAAAAAATGGACGGCTTGACATATTCACACCTATGATGTGGTAACTAAGCAGAAGGCACTTCAACAATTTAGAAGCACTACAAACTAGACACCATATGGAAGGTGCAACCAATATCACTCTGCCAAGTTAAAATTGTCTCGTCATAGGTGGCGTTCATCAAACTAGAAGCAATACATGCTAGAAATCATATTCAAGACGCAAACCAATATCACACTGCCAACTTAAAGGTGTCCCATCATAAGTGACTAATGCAGGATACACAAGAAGAGTAGTTTCATGTAAGAACATGGTGTGATAGACAGATATAGTATGTACCAAAAACAGGAAAGTGTGTCATATTCACACATATCTTGTGTAAGCTAAGGAGATGCAGTTTACACTAATTAGGAGCAATACAAGCTAGACACCATATGCAACATGCAACCAGATATCACACTGCCAAGTTAGAGCAAGCACCTTGGATGGTGGAGTAGGGGAGCGGAGACTTGGACCTTCTAATGCACTATCAGTACAAGGAGAATCGGTACAGATGCTCTGTTTACGTTGCTGCAGAGGACCACCATCATTGCCTTCCTTACTCTTGTCCTTCCTCTTTCTTGATTTTGCCTTGTCATGTCAAACCCACAAGAAAAAGGAATAAAATTTGCTCTTTAGAACTCATTGATGCATGATACTGACAAACACTACATTCATGTAAGGCAGCCGCATGATAGGAGGATGGAATATGTATGAAAAACAGGACAGCGTGACATATTGACATGTATGATGTATAAAGTGTAAACTAAGCACATGGTTCTTGAACTTGTTAGAATCAAGGCAAGCTAGAAACCATATGATAGATGAAACCAATATCACTCTGCCAAATTAAAAGGGTGCCCTAACAAATGTATTTGACCAAATTAGAAGCAATACATGGCAACATGCTAGAAATAATATGCAATATGCAACGAATAAAGGTGACTCATCGTAAGTGATTGATGCAGGATACAGAAGAGAGGTAGTTTCATGTAAGAAGAAGGTTAACACATAGATGCAGTGTGTACCAAAAATAGGAAGGCATGTCATATTCATAGGTATAGTGTGTAAACTAAGCAGATGCAATTTACCCTAATTAGAAGCATTACAAGCTAGACACTGTATGCAACATGCAACCACATATCACACTGCGAAGTTAGAGAAAGCACATGTGATGCTGGTGTAGGGGAAGTGCGGTCTTCAAGTACAGAGCTACGTTCAATATCTTCATTTAGGCTTGTTGTTTATTGAGAATCATGTGGAGAGGATGAAATTGCATTCTTTATAAGAGTAGTGCGTCTCATATTAACCCATGCGCGTGACTGTCTCATCATAAGCGATAGATGCAGGATACACAAGAACAGTAGTTTGATGTGAGAACATGGTGTGATAGGCAGATGTAGTATGTACCAAAAACAGGAAGGCGTGTCATATTCATGTGTATAATGTCTAAGCTAAGGAGATGCAATTTAACAAATTAGGAGCAATACAAGTTAGGAACCATATGCAACATGCAACCAGATATCACAATGCCATGTTAGAGCAAGCACCTTGGGTTGTGGAGTAGGGGAGATGCGATTTGGAACTAGCACTATAGTACGAGTAGCAGGAGAATCTGCATGGATCATCTATTTCGGTTGCTCCAGAGGACCACCATCATTCCATGCCTTCGTCCTTTCAGATTTTTCCTTGTCAAGTATACACACAAGAAAAAGGAATGAAATTCGCACTTCCAAATTCGTTGATGCATGATACTGACGAACACAACTTTTATGTATGGCAACCACATTGTAGGAGGATGGAATATGTATGAAAAACGCTAAGCAAAAGGCATTTCAACAAATTGGAAGCAATGCAATCTAGACACCATATGAAAGATCCAACCAAAATCACTCTACCAAGTTAGATGTGTCTCATTACAAGCAGCACTTTAACAAATTAGAGGCAATACATGTTTGAAATGATATGCAAGATGCAACCAATATTACACTATCAACTTGAAGGTGTATCGTCAGAAGTGATTGATGAGGGATACACAAGAAAAGTAGTTTGATGTAAGAACATGGTTAATAGAAAGACGTAGTATGTACCAAAAATAGGAAGGCATGTCATATTCACAGGTATAATGTGTTAACTAAGCAGATGCAATTTACCCTAATTAGAAGCATTACAAGGTAGACACCATATGCAACATGCAACCACATATCACACTGCCAAGTAAGAGCAAGCACCTGCGATGGTGGTGTGGGGGAATTGCGGCGATCAACTAGAGAGATACGTTGACTATCTTCATTTAGCCTTGCTGTTTCTTGAGAATCATGTGGGGAGGATGACACTGCACTCTTTAAACGAGTAGGGTGTCACATCCCTAGTTCTGGCCTGTCCTATGCCTGCTTCCATCTGAGCATCATGTTTAAATTTTTTGAAACCTGAACTGAGGAATTCAGAAGCCTCAAAACCCTAAATAAAAGAAGGGCAAAAACCCTAAAATCTCATCCATTGTTCCAAAATGCTGTTCTTAGATGTTTAATATTTTTGGCAAGGGTTTTGATCCAAACCCAAAATAATGAACATTTTAAAAGGATTTATTTTGGGACTTTGAATTTAAATCAATACTATTTTGAATTTGAACTTATATCCAAATATTACTGAATATATGTTCAAATAACTAAAACATTTTTATGTGCTTTGGTATAATCCCATTGTGCTAAATAAAATGTTCAGGGGAATTTTGTCACTGTCTTTGAATTTTTTTTATTTCAAAACAGTGGCAAAAGATTAAATAAAAACAAAACAGAAGAAAAATATGAAACAGAACAGAACTTACCTGGCGCCACTTACCTGGCCCAGCTCCATCTGGCCGTCCCAGCCCACCTCCTCCCCCTTGTCATCTTCCTCCTCTGCCAGGAGGACGAACAGAGGCGAGGCGTGGCGCGCGCCCGAGAGGCCTCGGCCACCTCCTGCTTCCCCCTGGCCACCTCCTGCTTCCTCCTCGACGCCCCGGAGACGCCACGCGCCTCCTCGACCCCCCCTTTCACTATCCTCTCCCACTGGACCGCTCCCCCTCCTCTGGCTCTCTCTTTCCCTCTCTTCCCTGTGATCCCCGAGCGCAGCCGTCGCCGCCGTTCGCCATAGCCGCAGCCACCAGCCCTCCCTCGCCCCTCCGCCAGTTCCAGAAGCTCCGCCGCTGACCTCTACACCGTCCCCGCCAAGCCACACGAGCGGACGCGCCCTGCGGCGGCTTCCCCGACCTCTTCTTCAAGCTTCGGCCGCCGAGATCGTCGGCGACCGTGCGCCCTCTCTGACGCCTCCCCGAGCTCCCCGAGGCCACCGTCGCAACCCCCGTGAGCTCCTCTCTGTTTCCCCTCTGACCCCCTGCTCGTTCTCGTGCCGTAGCTGCCGTCCCCGCAAGCACCGAGCTCCGGCCATCGCCATGGCCGGCGAACCTCGCGCCCCGGAGCTCTTCCGCTCGCTCCAGTAGCTCCCGCGTGCTCTCCAGGTCCCCAGGGTCCCGACGCGCTCCTCTGCTCTCCCGCTAACGCGCTGCAGCCACCACGTCGTGCTGGCCCAAACTCCGGCCGCCGCCTTTGAGCTCGCCGCCGTCGATATAGGTCGCCCCCGGCATAACTGACCGCACCACTCGACGCGCGGGATCTTCAGCGTCACGTAGCTGCCCTCCGCCGGCCATTTGGTCGCCGGAGGAGGAATTCCGACCCCCTCCGCCGTCTCGGGCTTCACCGGCGACGAGCCGTGGACCAAGTCCGGCGAGTTTGACCCCAGTTAGACGCCCTGACTCAATGACAGGTGGGCCCAGCCCTGTTAGCTAATTAGGATTAGCACTAATCGAATTAGTTAAACTAATTACCCCCCCCCTGCTGACACTGACAGTGGGCCCCACCCCTAGTCAAACCCCAGTCAGCGCTGTGTTTGACCGGGATTAGTTCCTGTGTCACTGACGTGTGGGCCCCACACGTCAGGTTTGACCTGGACCCGCCCTGTTGACCTGATGACGTCAGGGTGAGGTCATGCTGACGCAATATTCATTTTCTGGAATTTAGTTTATTTTATTATATTCAGGAAATTCCAGAAAATAGCTAAAACTTCTAAAAATCATAGAAAATTAACCGTAACTCCAAATTAAATAATTTATATATGAAAAATTATCAGAAAAATTCAAGGAATCCATCTGTACCATTTTCATGCATGTTAGAACAACTTATAGCTGCTATTTAGCACAAATCAATTAAATGGCATTTGAATAATCACATATGGAGTTTGAATTTGAATCTTGTATTCAAACCAACTTCATTTAATCTGTTGCTAGTTGCATTAGCTCAAAACACATTCATATTGCCATGTCATAGCATGCATCATTTTGTGCATTGCATTGATTGTGTTCTTCTTTGTTGCCGGTATCTGTTCCCTCCCGGTAGACGATGTTCCGACGTTGTGATCGTTGACACTGATGAAGACTCAATGTTATCTTCAGAAGTGCCAGGCAAGCAAAACCCCCTTGTTCATTCTGATACAATCCCACTCTCTCGCTCCTGCTCTCTTTTACTGCATTAGGACAACAACGATTCATCTGTTACTTGCTGCGGTAGCTGAACCCCTTTATCCTTTGCATGACCTGTCATTCCACAGTAAATAGATGAAACCCACTAGCATGGGTAGGAGTTGTTTGAGCCCTGTTGTGCCTACTCATTCTTGCTTGTTTGTCATGCCTGCTACTGCTTAGAGTTGAGTCAGGTCTGATTCATCGGGGATGAATCAGAGGCGTGTGAACATGTCCTACTGTGTGTGAGCTAAGTGTGTGAACACGATTTGGTAAAGGTAGCGGTGAGAGGCCATGTAGGAGTACATGGTGGGTTGTCTCATTGAAGCCGTCCTTAGGAACTGAGTTCTGTGTTTGTGATCCATGATTCAGCTACTACCATACATTGGGCCCTGAAATATGACCCCGCTCGACTTCTTATTCACCCTTGTCCTCTGTCCAGGAGTTGCAAGTAGTTTCTGGTGTTTGTAGTATGCTGGAGGCCGTGGACAGCGCTGACCGGAGGGGTGGGCTGTGATGCGGTAGGCACGTGGCCGGGTATACCGGGCGCCCGTTTGGTGTCACGGAACCCTGTTCACATCGTTTGGGGCTGTGAGCGAAACTCCGGCCGGATCTCCTCATGGATGGAACCCGAATAGGCGATAAACCTGGACTAGAGACTTGAGTGTTTAGGTAGGTCGTGGTCTACACCCACGTCGGTTTTCGCTTGAAGTCTGCCGAGCACATGTCGTGTGCAGACGCTAAGTGGTGGAAACATGTATGAAGAAGTACACCCCTGCAGGGTTATCATCATCTATTCGAATAGCCGTGTCCGCGGAAAAGGACTTCTGGGTTGCTTATATCAGTTCATAGACAAGTGAAAGTGGATACTCTAAAATGCGCAAGATAAGCGTGAGTGCTATGGATGGCGTTCTCGTAGGGAGACGAGAGCGGATCCATAGTGGTGTATTGATATGGTGAATATGTGGACTCGTGTGCGCCACCTCAAAGAGTTACTTGCAGTCGTAGTTCAGGATAGCCACCGAGTCAAAGCTGGCTTGCTGCAGTTAAACCCCACCATCCCTTTGTTGATAATGATGCATATGTAGATAGTTCTGATGTAAGTCTTGCTGGGTACATTTGTACTCACGTTTTCCTATTTTATGTTTTTGCAGAGAGACTTCAGTCTCACTAGTATTTCCGCGTGGTCTTCGACGTTTAGCTTGTTACCTCAGCTACGATCTTGTGCCTCGGCAGGATTTGGCAGATAGTCAGGCTTCTCAACCTTTTTCATTTATAGATGTCTGTACTCAGACATGATAGCTTCCGCTTATGCTTTGTTTTGTATGCTCTGAGTGTTGGGTCATGAGACCCATGTTTGTAATATCTCGCTCCCCGGAGCCTATTGAATATTTACTTGTGTCGTAGAGTCATGTTGTGATGCCTTGTTGTATTTGCACATATCGAGCATATTGTGTGTATGATTGAAATGCTTGGTATGCGTGGGATCTGACTATCTAGTTGTTTATCCTTAGTAGCCTCTCTTACCGGGAAATGTCTCCTAGTGTTTCCACCGATCCATGGTAGCTTGCTACTGCTCCGGAACACTTAGGCTGGCCGGCATGTGTCCTTCTTCGTTCATGTGTCTGTCCCTTCGGGGAAATGTCATGCATTGAGTATCGGAGGCCTGTTAGCCCGCTACAGCCCGGTTTACCGGAGTCCTGCTAGCCCAGTGCTACAGCCCGGACCCACTTGCTGATGACCGACATGTTCGATGCTGGGTCATGGATGCCTGTCCCTGTAAGTCTGTGCCACTTTGGGTTTACGACTAGCCATGTCAGCCCGGGCTCCTTATCATATGGGTGCTAGCGACCCTATCATATACGTGTGCCAAAAGACGCAAACGGTCCCGGGCAAAGGTAAGGCGACACCCGTGGGAATACCATGCGTGAGGCCGCAAAGTGATATGAGGTGTTACATGCTAGACCTATGTGGCATTGAGTCGGGGTCCTGACAGCGTTGGTATCAGAGCTTGACTGCCTGTAGGATTACCAAGCCAAACTGGTCGAAGTTGAGTCTAGAAATTCTTTAGTTATATAAGGGAATTGATTGTGGGATGAAACGTAAGGCTCTTTTTACTCCTTATACTTTATGCCCTTCTGATCTGAGTCATCTTATCTTTCCTACGGGGATTAAGAACTAGGCTATCTCTTCTTTCTATCAGGATCACGTGTTACTAATCCGTAGACTTATAAGATTGTTGGATTAAGCTTGAGTTCAGTTCCTACTACTTCCGTATGTTAATTGTTGATCTCGAAACCTTGATATTGTGCTTCTGAGTGGTTATGCCACCATTTTTGTGAATGTCTCAAATCTTTTCTGAGCAGTTACAGCCGTTATGCTGTCCGAGTCATCCCAGGTTTCTAAGTAGTCTGATGCATTTGCAAATCCTTTCTTCCCGTTTCAATGTTCCCATGGGCCAGATTAACCACACTAATTAGTGAGTTGAGGTACTCCGTTACCTTGACATATATGTTGGAGATATTATTATGACCCTAGGTGTCTTAGGGGATCATCTAGTAATTTAGCCATGATTTGTGTTCCCAGTGTGATGATTCTGGCCATCATTCTCGAAAGCATCCCGTGATGTTATTAGTTAGTAGGCATTCTATTTCTGGGTTTTGAACCCGAGATTCACTCTACTTACTTCATGTTGATAGTGTTTGCTAGTTCCTTCAGGATATTAGAAACTTTGCGATAGTCCTCGAGGTCCGTGGTATTTCCTTCTTTCAAATACTATGAACCGCTTATGGCAGATGTTTATTGGATCAAAAGATCACAATTAGAGTACTCTTGAGGAGATCTCCATTCATAAATCGTGACTCTGCCAGTCCTAACTCTCTGCATGGGTTATCTGGAAGAAATGTTGATCTCGCTCGACATACTAATCTATGCATCCACAACTCAGAAAATTATATGTTCCTTTGAGTTGTCCCTCTTTAGTTGTCTACTGACCTTCGTCTATCAATTGATATCAAGGGTATGCATGCATTCGTTTATCGATGCCTATTACCCTTGTGGTCCGTCAAGCCATTCTGTCCTGAATGACTTGGAGAAACAAACTCCAGTACCTCGTCCATATCAAGGATTGGGTCAAAGTAGTTGTATTCCGCAGATCAAATGCCAATCCAGCTTTTGGTTCTGTTCTACCTTGGAGTATTACCCCCTTTATGTCAGAATTGTCATGAGAACTGCACCAACTCTCATGAATTTTGACGTAGTGATACTTCTCACCATCATTAGTCATTCCTCGGCCCTCGTGTTGATGCAACCGGAATACCGACAAATGAATTGTGATGTGTGAAATCAATACTCCCATCAACCTCGTTGCTTGGTAGTTAAAGGACAATAATTTCATTCTTAGTGTGTTGGTTATTGGAATCATCCTTCTAAGACTGATCGTGCTACCTAGTCCTTATTTCGGTGCACCCTTCGATTGATGAGTTAGGATCTTGTCAAGTCCTCACTCATTTGATCATATCGTCTTGCCCCAAAAAGCAAGATTGTTCTCGAGCTTAGTAACATATCGGTGGTTCGTGATTTTCCGAAGATCTTCTCGGAAGTATTACCAGGTTGTCACCTGACCGCTGTGTTGAGCTCGTGATCAAGTTGGTTTATCCTGTAAACCACCCTTTCTCCAAGAATCCGTGTTGGATATCCCTGAGCTAGTTGGTTAAGCTAGACAACAACTTGGGGAGTTGGAAGATAAAAGCTTGCCTGACTTAACTCGTTCCAAAGGGATATTCTTGTGTAGTGTGTGTTGAAGAAAGATGATATCTTCATCGATTGGTCCCTGTGATCAGTTGCTGGACCTATTGTCTTATCAATCCTTTGATTTGAGTGTGGGCTATCGTCAAATCAAATCAGTACCAACGATGCTCGTAATGTTGTCTTATTCGTGGTTGATCCCTCGAGCATACACCATTACATCTTTGGTCTGACCAATGCTATCACCGTGTTCACTTAACTATGGAATTCCTTTTAAAAAGGAAACCTAGATGAATTGTTGTTGAGCCCATTGACAACATCCTTATCTCCTCCATGATTTTGTTGAACATTAAGCTAGTGTTGGAAACTTTTGAAAGCATTTGTTCATGCTAGCTCATGAAGCATATGTTTGGATGAAGGTAGTGACTTCCTTTAATTCATGTGCATCTGATGCAAGTTGCCGTCGTGGATTCGAGAAAGTCAATGTTGCTTTCTTTGGAATCATTCCAAATCAGTCATGCACACGTGCGAAGAATGCTGTGGTTTGAAGACTTGCAACCTTCAATCTATATGTATCCCTAGCACACCAAGCCACTGACTGATTTGTTCAAGGAGAAGGAGTATCTTCATAAGAGCTAATCCGGACTTATGAAAGAACTTCGATACCCTCGCTGATGGTTCGCAACCAGAACTCGGTAGTGTTTTATTGTAAGACTACCATGTGGGCATGCTTGTCTGGGACAACGTGTTCACATGTTTGTAGCAGAACCAGCTCATGTTTTGGAGCTTGCTATCGTAGTTTATCTCCCGAGAATCCCGCAACGTCATCTCGTCGATTTGTGTTGCAAACTTTCATTCTTCTTCCTAGACTCGATGAGTTTGAAATATCCTGACACCAACCAGATCTGAATCTCAGGCAGATATGATGGTTGGAACATTTCCCCAAGAACTATAATATTGGTTCCTCGATAACTGGTAAAGTGGATGTCGTGGCCAGCACCACCCAACCGAAAGACCTATTATTGTAGTATCTTGATTGAAGAAGTTGGCCACCTCCCCATAAGGATTTCGTAGGATTTACCTCCGTAACTGTTCCTTATGGATTCTATTGCTCCCGAAGTCCGACCTTTTACTTGATGTTCTAGTTATCAAACCATATCTATGAATGGGATACACTAGCACATCAAGGAGAACATTAGAAACGGAGTGCTAAATGTCTCTCGGTCGATCATCCAGATTTTATTTCCTTGGCCTCGCTAAGATGAAATCTGAGAAGTGTTATCTTCCTTTGCATCTGCATCATCCATCATCATTCATCATGGTAGCAAGTTGTGTTGCCAGGATCCTTGACACGGATGTTGGTAAAACCTTGATGAATATGGAAATGCTCAAGTTCTTGAGAGCACGCACAAGCGCTACGTGTTATCACCGGCACTAACTGGGTTTGCTCTCAGTTTCCTCGGCAATGCTATGACCTATTCAAACAGTGAATTCACTCCCTATAGTTGGGTTCTTCCCCAGCTACCAGAATCATTCCCAGCATTTGCATTCTGTTCCCAGCTTGCACCGCCATTGTGCCATTCTACCATGGGTCTCTTCCATTTCCGGTGATAAGCAAATTCATCCATTACGTTGTCTTCAATAAGGTAATACACATCATCCAAGTCCGAGTATGCCATTCTACCGACCCCCTCCAAACGATCGTTGTGAATTGCCTTAGGCTGGTATGAAGAGTTTTCAATGATCTCTGAATCAAAGGTAATTCTTTTTGCCACTTAAGGAAATAATCTACGAATCACCCTCCTCCAGGATGTTTCGTCGTGGTTTCATGGCAACTAAACTCCTCGCTACGTGGACAATATTTTACCACCTTCTTAAGTGTGGAATTGTTGTCTACCTAGTGAACCTTCGTCATCCGTTTCTTTCCACCCCTCTTGATGTGTATCTCGTGTCTCAACCCGAGAGATGGTCCTATGTCTCATTCCGTGAGTTGTTCGATCTTCGAGGAGATCGACCCTTCTAGAGTCTCCTTCTCTCCAGGTCATGTTGGCAGGATTTCTCAGAGCAAGACTTCGAGACAATGATGGTGATCGAATCAACGTTCATTTGAAGTGCACCCTGGATCATGAAGATTATACTAGTTTGCGTTTCCCCTTCATCTTACCCTACGCTTGAATCTCGAGACGAGATTCTTGTTTAGTGGGGGTGAGTTGTCACATCCCTAGTTCTGGCCTGTCCTATGCCTGCTTCCATCTGAGCATCATGTTTAAATTTTTTGAAACCTGAACTGAGGAATTCAGAAGCCTCAAAACCCTAAATAAAAGAAGGGCAAAAACCCTAAAATCTCATCCATTGTTCCAAAATGCTCTTCTTAGATGTTTAATATTTTTGGCAAGGGTTTTGATCCAAACCAAAAATAATGAACATTTTAAAAGGATTTATTTTGGGACTTTGAATTTAAATCAATACTATTTTGAATTTGAACTTATATCCAAATATTACTGAATATATGTTCAAATAACTGACACATTTTTATGTGCTTTGGTATAATCCCATTGTGCTAAATAAAATGTTCAGGGGAATTTTGTCACTGTCTTTGAATTTGTTTTATTTCAAAACAGTGGCAAAAGATTAAATAAAAACAAAACAGAAGAAAAATATGAAACATAACAGAACTTACCTGGCGCCACTTACCTGGCCCAGCTCCATCTGGCCGGCCCAGCCCACCTCCTCCCCCTTGTCATCTTCCTCCTCTGCCAGGAGGACGAACAGAGGCGAGGCGTGGCACGCGCCCGAGAGGCCTTGGCCACCTCCTGCTTCCCCCTGGCCACCTCCTGCTTCCTCCTCGACGCCCCGGAGACGCCACGCGCCTCCTCGACCCCCCCTTTCACTTTCCTCTCCCTCTGGACCGCTCCCCCTCCTCTGGCTCTCTCTTTCCGTCTCTTCCCTGTGATCCCCGAGCGCAGCCATCGCCGCCGTTCGCCATAGCCGCAGCCACCAGCCCTCCCTCGCCCCTCCGCCAGTTCCAGAAGCTCCGCTGCTGACCTCTACACCGTCCCCGCCAAGCCACACGAGCGGACGCGCCCTGCAGCGGCTTCCCCGACCTCTTCTTCAAGCTTCGGCCGCCGAGATCGCCGGCGACCGTGCGCCCTCTCTGACGCCTCCCCGAGCTCCCCGAGGCCACCGTCGCAACCCCCGTGAGCTCCTCTCTGTTTCCCCTCTGACCCCCTGCTCGTTCTCGTGCCGTAGCTCCCGTCCCCGCAAGCACCAAGCTCCGGCCATCACCATGGCCGGCGAACCTCGCGCCCCGGAGCTCTTCCGCTTGCTCCAGTAGCTCCCGCGTGCTCTCCAGGTCCCCAGGGTCCCGACGCGCTCCTCTGCTCTCCGGCTAACGCGCTGCAGCCACCGCGTCGTGCTGGCCCGAACTCCGGCCGCCGCCTTTGAGCTCGCCGCCGTCGATATAGGTCGCCCCCGGCATAACTGACCGCACCACTCGACGCGCGGGATCTTCAGCGTCACGTAGCTGCCCTCCGCCGGCCATTTGGTCACCGGAGGAGGAATTCCGACCCCCTCCGCCGTCTCGGGCTTCACCGGCGACGAGCCGTGGACCAAGTCCGGCGAGTTTGACCCCAGTTAGACGCCCCTGACTCAATGACAGGTGGGCCCAGCCCTGTTAGCTAATTAGGATTAGCACTAATCGAATTAGTTAAACTAATTACCCCCCCTGCTGACACTGACAGTGGGCCCCACCCCTGGTCAAACCCCAGTCAGCGCTGTGTTTGACCGGGATTAGTTCCTGTGTCACTGACGTGTGGGCCCCACACGTCAGGTTTGACCTGGACCTACCCTGTTGACCTGATGACGTCAGGGTGAGGTCATGCTAACGCAATATTCATTTTCTGGAATTTAGTTTATTTTATTATATTTAGGAAATTCCAGAAAATAGCTAAAACTTCTAAAAATCATAGAAAATTAACCGTAAATCCAAATTAAATAATTTATATATGAAAAATTATCAGAAAAATTCAAGGAATCCATCTGTACCATTTTCATGCATGTTAGAACAACTTATAGCTGCTATTTAGCACAAATCAATTAAATGGCATTTGAATAATCACATATGGAGTTTGAATTTGAATCTTGTATTCAAACCAACTTCATTTAATCTGTTGCTAGTTGCATTAGCTCAAAACACATTCATATTGCCATGTCATAGCATGCATCATTTTGTGCATTGCATTGATTGTGTTCTTCTTTGTTGCCGGTATCTGTTCCCTCCCGGTAGACGATGTTCCGACGTTGTGATTGTTGACACTGATGAAGACTCAATGTTATCTTCAGAAGTGCCAGGCAAGCAAAACCCCCTTGTTCATTCCGATACAATCCTACTCTCTCGCTCCTGCTCTCTTTTACTGCATTAGGACAACATCGATTCATCTGTTACTTGCTGCAGTAGCTGAACCCCTTTATCCTTTGCATGACCTGTCATTGCCACAGTAAATAGATGAAACCCACTAGCATGAGTAGGAGTTGTTTGAGCCCTGTTGTGCCTACTCATTCATGCTTGTTTGTCATGCCTGCTACTGCTTAGAGTCGAGTCAGGTCTGATTCATCCGGGATGAATCAGAGGTGTGTGAACATGTCCTACTGTGTGTGAGCTAAGTGTGTGAACACGATTTGGTAAAAGGTGTCGGTGAGAGGCCATGTAGGAGTACATGGTGGGTTGTCTCATTGAAGCCGTCCTTAGGAACTGAGTTCTGTGTTTGTGATCCATGATTCAGCTACTACCATACATTGGGCCCTGAAATATGACCCCGCTCGACTTCTTATTCACCCTTGTCCTCTGTCCAGGAGTTGCAAGTAGTTTCTGGTGTTTGTAGTATGCTGGAGGCCGTGGACAGCGCTGACCGGAGGGGTGGGCTGTGATGCGGTAGGCACGTGGCCGGGTATACCGGGCGCCCGTTTGGTGTCACGGAACCCTGTTCACATCGTTTGGGGCTGTGAGCGAAACTCCGGCCGGATCTCCTCATGGATGGAACCCGAATAGGCGATAAACCTGGACTAGAGACTTGAGTGTTTAGGTAGGTCGTGGTCTACACCCACGTCGGTTTTCGCTTGAAGTCTGCCGAGCACATGTCGTGTGCAGACGCTAAGTGGTGGAAACATGTATGAAGAAGTACACCCCTGCAGGGTTATCATCATCTATTCGAATAGCCGTGTCCGCGGAAAAGGACTTCTGGGTTGCTTATATCAGTTCATAGACAAGTGAAAGTGGATACTCTAAAATGCGCAAGATAAGCGTGAGTGCTATGGATGGCGTTCTCGTAGGGAGACGAGAGCGGATCCATAGTGGTGTATTGATATGGTGAATATGTGGACTCGTGTGCGCCACCTCAAAAGAGTTACTTGCAGTCGTAGTTCAGGATAGCCACCGAGTCAAAGCTGGCTTGCTGCAGTTAAACCCCACCATCCCTTTGTTGATAATGATGCATATGTAGATAGTTCTGATGTAAGTCTTGCTGGGTACATTTGTACTCACGTTTGCCTATTTTATGTTTTTGCAGAGAGACTTCAGTCTCACTAGTATTTTCGCGTGGTCTTCGACGTTTAGCTTGTTACCTCAGCTACGATCTTGTGCCTCGGCAGGATTTGGTAGATAGTCAGGCTTCTCAGCCTTTTTCATTTATAGATGTCTGTACTCAGACATGATAGCTTCCGCTTATGCTTTGTTTTGTATGCTCTGAATGTTGGGTCATGAGACCCATGTTTGTAATATCTCGCTCCCCGGAGCCTATTGAATATTTACTTGTGTCGTAGAGTCATGTTGTGATGCCTTGTTGTATTTGCACATATCGAGCATATTGTGTGTATGATTGAAATGCTTGGTATGCGTGGGATCTGACTATCTAGTTGTTTATCCTTAGTAGCCTCTCTTACCGGGAAATGTCTCCTAGTGTTTCCACCGAGCCATGGTAGCTTGCTACTGCTCCGGAACACTTAGCTGGCCGGCATGTGTCCTTCTTCGTTCCTGTGTCTGTCCCTTCGGGGAAATGTCACGCATTGAGTATCGGAGGCCTGTTAGCCCGCTACAGCCCGGTTTACCGGAGTCCTGCTAGCCCAGTGCTACAGCCCGGCCCCACTTGCTGATGACCGACACGTTCGATGCTGGGTCATGGATGCCTGTCCCTGTAAGTCTGTGCCACTTTGGGTTTACGACTAGCCATGTCAGCCCGGGCTCCTTATCATATGGGTGCTAGCGACCCTATCATATACGTGTGCCAAAAGACGCAAACGGTCCCGGGCAAAGGTAAGGCGACACCCGTGGGAATACCGTGCGTGAGGCCGCAAAGTGATATGAGGTGTTACATGCTAGACCTATCTGGCATCGAGTCGGGGTCCTGACATAGGGCAACTCACAGTAACCCACTAGGGTGACTGTCTCATCATAAGTGATTGACGAGGGATACAAAAGAGCATTAGTTTGATGTACGAACATGGTTAATAGACATATGTAGTATGTATCAAAAACAGGAAGGCATGTCATTATCAAAGGTATAATGTGTAAAGTAAGGTGATGCAATTTAACCAAATTGGAAGCAATACAAGCTAGACACCATATGCAACATGCAACCACATTTGACAGCGAGAAGTTAAAGCAAGCACCTGGGATGGCTGTGTGTGGCAATTGAGATCATCAACTACAGAGCTACGTTTACTGTCTCCAACTTCTAACACTGAACCCTTTAGAGCGTTGAAACGCTTAGTGCTTATCTTCGAATTACACTGGAGCAACTTCTGTCTTTTCTTTTCTGCATTCATCAACACTGATCGCACCGCCATGCTTGGCACCGCCCCGGCCATCCATTCAAGCCCCGCCGACCTCCAGATCGGGCGCAAGTAGGTCCTGCGCCCCACACCCCTATGATAGACACTAATGTGCCGCTTCCCCGAGGAACAGGTGGACTAGGTGCTCCGTGCACCTAAGCGGGTGCTGCTTCTTTTAATTGCAGTTCGACTAACCCTGAATTGAAATCCAGGCGTGCTACTGACCTCTAGCAAAGGTGAAATAGTAAAGGGAGGAAACCTTGTGCATTTAGTATCACGAAGAAGATGCAGTAAGAAGAGCTCAACTAGTTTCTTTTGTGGGATGAATACGGTGTGAGCAGAGACGTAAGATTTCCATGAATAAGGGAAGAGGAGTACCTCCTTCTGCTGGCAGTGTTGTGTCCTCCTTCTGTTTTTCCAACGATCTTCTTGTGGTTCACTGGAAACGAGAAGTTGTGGAGGACGGTGGATCCTTGGACGAACCCATGGCCAAGTTGTTGAGTGTGGTGCAGTGGCCGTCTATCGGCAGCGGGGAACTAGATCCGAGGTGGCGAACGACGGCATAGCGGGAACAGCTCCGGTGAAGTGGACGATTGCGACAGTGGAATGGCAGCAGTGAGGCACAGGACGGCGTGGTCGGTGTGGTTCTGGTATGGCGCACGTCGGTGTCGGCGTCATGGAGGCAGCTCTGCCTCGGCTTCAGCTGCTAAGTCCTTGAGGGCGTTGCGGTTGCGGTTGCATTGGACGATGACGTCGGGGTACCGGCTCCGGCGTGATGAAGGAGGGCGGCGGTGGATTGGCCGCTATGAGATGGAGGACGGAGGAGGCTGGGGTTTCGCGGCTGGTGGAGAGGGCGTTTTGGCACCCACGGAGTATGAATGGGGAAATGGAGGGAGGCGGGGAACTAAGGGGGAACAATGTTTCGGTTTGAGATGCGCTTGTTTGAAATTTGGGGAAAGTTACAAACTTTGCCCCCATCTAAAATTTTGGACATATTGCGTGTTGGGGGTTGGACAATAATCTTAGGTGTCCCAAATGTGGGCGGGATAGATTTTGGCCGAGCGCACGGGTGTTTAGGTGCCCACGGCGGATGAATGCTTCTCGGAGGCGGTTGAGACTGGTGTCTTGGTGAAGTTACAAACCTACCCCGGTTTAGACCTTTGGACATCGGGCCGATAGGCTACACGGTCTAGAGTCAAGACAGTAATTTCCTACCACCAAACATTAGTCTCACGCGCTTTCGGGTGACCACAGGCCTATTTGGCGCTTCATTCAATATTTGGGAGCACAAGCATTAACGTTTTCGGTTCTCTTGAATTGAACTTTCAGGATTTGTCAAACTTCACAAATCTTTATTCTTGAAAATGCTAAAGATATGATTATTTTGGAATGGAGGGGGTACATTTGAATATACATTGTACACGAGTATATATTAAAAAATATGCAACTTACCTCAGTTCGTGCATGGTTCTAGATATAATCTCCTTGGTTGCAAAAAAAGTTAGATATGCGTATGAATATATATAGCATGTTCAAACTCAAAATAAAGATTGATGCCCCCTTTTACATCTGATTTACAAATTCCATTATCTCAGGTTCAAATAGATGAATGCGCTTCCTATGAATTCGAATCTTCGAAACCCCCTTTATGTTGAATTCAACATGTATTCTATTTTGTAGCTAGCAATTTGGAATGTATCCATGCAAGTGACAAATGTATAAAGTGCTTCACACTAACAACATGGAGTGCACTAATTAATGTTTATATATGAATTGCAAAAGCATCCATTGCCTGTATTTCAAACCGCTCTCACTCTATGGATCGATAATATGAAATAAACACATGCACATGCTAGAATTCAATAGAGTATGGGTGTCTGATAGACCGATTTTCGTCCATACGCAATTTGCAAAATTCATGATCTCATCCAAAAATAATAATGCCATTTATATTTTAATTTAATGCGTAGAACCTCCTTTTACACGTATATGCACTATGCCTCGGCCCGTTCTCACAAACGCGTTATATATCTCTCTATCTAATGCAGAAGTGCACACACTTTATATGCATCAACATTTCTCTTTCACACATGCTCACAATCTCTCTCAAGGTGTCGGGGTGTCTCACGCACATGCTCTCTCTATTTATATCTCTCTCTTTCTGACTACTATGTACCACTCTTTTCACTAATCTCAGTTGGAAAACACTATTTCTCTCACATGCATATATACACACGCACGGTCTCTACTAGCCCTTTATACGCACATATATGTGCTTACGCGTCTCCCCCATGCACATTATCTTTAGGCCTCTCTCGCACACATTCCCCCCCCCACAGACACACCTCTCTCTTAGTAGTTGGCAGATATGATTTCATCATATCATTCGGTAGGATATCCCTGACTGTTAGGCTGGATGGTAATACGAGGCAAAGTTTTACCCTAGTTCAGACCCTTGCAGTTGAAGAAAGAGCCTACTCCTGGTACTGTATATTAGTGATAGGGGTGTGTACAAAGTACACGTGAATACCAGGCATTGTGCGTGTGTGTATACTATCGACGAACTAGCCCCCAAGCTTCTATAACATACTGGGGGCCTAGGGTTACAAATCATATATAGTGGGCTTATCACCAGTGGGGACAGAGTCCTCCGCGACTCTGGTAGCTTCATGTTGTATGCCGAGTCCTCCATATGGGTCTTCGTATAACGCGTCTCGGTCCAACCTATATGTGGCGCAGGATGGAACTGACCCATGAGTCTTCACGTTGATCCACCACAACTAGAAATGATGTGCCCACCGCAGCACGCACACAATCGACCACTAACAAAATAAGCATATACAATAGTACGACGGTATCTAGCCCGCGATACGTCTCCATATTTTGTTGATGACACTGACAGACTTTGCATTTGATGCGTGCTCCGTATTTTATTAACGACACTTAGGTCATTGTATTTGAAGCGAAAGGACGATATGGTCACTGGACTTCAGAATAAGCTCATCATGGTCACCACATACATTTTGTCATGCTAACCAACATGTAGTTGGATGGTCAGGAGGACAGTGGTTTCTTGAGCCCATTGTCGGTGTCAAAACCGGCGGATCTCGGGTAGGGGGACCCGAACTGTGCGTCTAAGGCTAATGGTAACAGGAGGCGGGGGACACGATGTTTACCCAGGTTCGTGCCCTCTCCATGGAGGTAATACCCTACTTGCTGCTTGATTGATCTTGATGATATGAGTATTACAAGAGTTGATCTACCACGAGATCATAGAGGCTAACCCTAGAAGCTAGCCTATGATTATGATTGTTCTTCTCCTATGGACTAATCCCTCTGGTTTATATAGACACCAGAGGGGGCTAGGTTTACATTAGCTCGGCTATAGAGAAGGGAATCTACATATTCGAATCACCAAGCTTGCCTTCCACGCAAAGGAGAGTCCCACCCGGACACGGGACGAAGTCTTCAATCTTGTATCTTCATAGTCCAACAGTCCGGCATAAGCATATAGTCCGGCTGTCTGAGGACACCCTAATCTAGGTCTCCCTCAGTAGCCCCTCAACCAGGCTTCAATGACGATGAGTCCGACGCGCAGATTGTCGCCGTCATTGCAAGGCGGGTTCTTCTCCAAATTCTCCAGAGTACCTGTTGTAACGAGTAGTGTCCGGCTTCCCATTTAATGTTGCACTCATCGGCTTCTGTACCTTAATAATGTTAGTCTCCACGTGTCGAGCGAATGCGAGAAGCCGGGGCATTTTTACACTTGCCACCCTGACCATGTGAATAAATCGTCTATTAAAGAGACGGAGATCCTCAGATCCAAATCACACGATCTTCCCCAAGCGAGGATCAATCAGAGCACGCCCGAAAAAACCATCCCATCATGGTCGGCAACTGTAGCTCCTCCTCTCGCCCTAATACCGCCAAGCCAGGTCATTGGGAGAAGTGTACCATACCCCATGGTCGATTGGTGGAGTTGCAGACCTAGGGGTTCCTTCCACCTGCATATCTTGTCATCGTTCGAGCCGATTAGCCACCTATGACGGCAGGGAGCAAGCGGAGAGTTATCCCAACCCATCCAGGGGGGAGCGAGTGTGCCTTGTCCCTTACTTGCTGAGGGGCATCAGATTTCCAATCCATACATTCCTCCGCAGGCTCCTGGAGTACTACGGCCTCCAGCTGCACAATTTTACCACCGCCTCCATCTTGCACATCGCAGCCTATGTCGCCCTTTGTGAGTTATTTCTGGGTTGCGAAGCTCATTTCGAGCTATGGAAGAGGTTGTTCTGCCTCGTCCCCCGCAATCAGGAGGGATCAATATTCCAAGTGGGCGGAGCCGAAATATGGCGCATCGCCAGGACCGGATACCTATCCAGCACCCCAAAGAAGACATTCGAAGACTGGCCTTCCGAGTGGTTTTATATAGAGGACGTCTCCCTTCCTAACCCTATCCGAATAGGTCTTCTGGAGTTTACAAATGTTCCATTGAAGAAACGTCATAGCTGGCGTCCTCGGATCCCCCAGGAGGAAGATAGCAGAGAGGTCCCTCAATAGATGGGCAGGATAAAAATGCTTGCCCAATCCGGATTGACAATAATCGAAGTTATGTCCATATGCATAATGCGGGGGCTACAACCACTCCAGTATCAGGGGCGTCCCATGTGGCACTTCAACGGAGAAGTTGATGCCACCCGTTGTGGCCGGAAAGGCCCGGACTCCGCCACCGCTCTGGCGAAAATACTGTCCAATTTATACAAAGGGGAAGAAGAGGAGTTCATCCGCATTAAGCCACGGGATGGATGTTCCATGTACACCCCCCATCTGGGTGAGTTACTATCTTTCACTCAACTCTATTCATTCCGCGGTCTTTCATCATAAATATTTACCTCACTAGTCCATAACAGGAACTTTGGAAAGCCGTGAGGGAGGTCCACAACCCACCTCCACAGGCAGAGGACCCCAACCGGGCCCTCGACCCCGGACTCGAAGAAGATCCGTACATATTTGTGGAGTTCGACGGCAGGGTGTTTTACCAGGCGAGCCGTGACGGCACCTTGGTGGCCATCGTTGCCGATTACCCCGGCCTCCTCCCAGCGCAATGTGTAAGTAAACAGGAGACTTACCTTTCATAAAGGATTCCCCCTTTCCCCCTTACCGACCACACATATAGTATGCTATAAAGGGAAAGCCATCGGCATGCCATGCCGAACCCGCGGCAACTCACCAACAAGGGGCACCCAAGCCGGGTAGGCTTAAAAGGAAAGCGATCACAACTGAGCTGCCATCGAAGAGGTGTGTTTTAAAACATGCTCCGTGATTGTCATCTTTTAAAATATAACAATGTCTACTGTGTCCTGACAGAAAGAGTATTCGCCAGACTGTATCCGGAGATCCTTCCCACCATGCCTCTACTAGCAGGACTCTTGAACCAGCCTCAAGGGTGGAGGCTAACATGGGGACAACACCGAATGGTCCTCCTACAGAGGATGCGGATAGAATATCCGCTACAAATTCCAAGGTGGAGAGCACTATGAATCATTGGCGTCGGCGGGCCGCACTCCGCGACCCTAGTTTTTTCGAAGAGGCTTTCAGTGCCTTCAACTCGGGAGATCCGTACATCCGAGCTGTGCAAGATGGGATCGCTAGAGCTACAAACCAGTATTTAAAAGATATACGGGTAAGCAAAATCTGATAATTATGTGTACCAGTAGCCCCTGAGACTTGAAACAGTTGGAACAACTGATTTAAGGATCATTGTATGAACAGGTTCTTACGGAGAAGAATACCCTTTTGTCTCAAGAGCTGGAGAAGTGCCAAGCCCAGCTAAGGGCTGCCACTGCCGAAATATAGGAATCCAAGAAGGCTTCATCTGGTAATATTCCTCTTTATCGAGAAAAAACGTAAGTACGTGTACCAGGTGGTGTTCGGCATGTTGTAGATCTAACAATAGATTCCGCAGATAAGTCCGGAGTGAATTAGGAGATCCTGCAAGAGGATGAACAAAGAACGCAACGACAACCAGAAGCTGGCGAGCGTGTACTTACATGAGTCAGGCAGGAGAAAAGCGATCTCCAAGATGCCAATTTCCGGCTGGGCGTAGAATTACAAGATGTTCGGGCTCAGCTGGCTGAGTCCGTGAAGGAGAATAGAAGGCTTCAACGCGGCATTTTTAGTATGTGCTCAAACGAACCATTATATAGTTCAGCGGAGAAACGGGCTAACAGAGTTGTGTCTGTAGGTATGCTGACCGGTCGTCCCAAAGAAGAGATGCCCGGATCCTTAGGCGATCTGCTGCAAGAGCTTTCGCAACTGCACGGACAAGTTCGGTAGGTAATGCAGGGTGTCGCCAAGGCCTTGTGGCCATCTGCCTCCCTCCCGGGAAGCATGAGGGAGCTTGTTCGGCTGCTCAAGGGAGTGCGGTGGTGATTCTGACTATGGTAGATATCTGCCTATCGTCAAGGTGCGAGGGAAGCTTGGGCCATCGTAAAAACATGGTATACCAAGCTCGATCTGAATCGCATGGCCCGGGTCGGACCTATAGGGCCAGATGGGATGAGATCCCCGTTAGTCTAGTGTATGACCAGGTAGGATTAGCCGCAAAGTATTCCCAACAGGATTGTAGGCTAGACAGCTTGTTGGATGGCATAGAAGAGGAAGTAGGTGAGGCTAAGTGACTATGTACTTCAATTGACATATTTGTCCCTAGCCGGATTGTAAATCATTTGTCGTGGCGGACCTTTTCGCTTGAACCTCCGAACCCGATAGTCCGGATTGTTTCCGAATACCCGCTCAGTTATGTAAACCGGGGTACGCGTGGAAACCAGGTGTAGGGGTCATAATTGCTTGAATAGACAAGTACCCAGCTAGCTATGTTATATTACATGGATAGTAAGAAACATCTTCTAGAGAGAATATTTCCATTAAGGGTTCCTTTCCTTGGGTACACATGCATTAATGTGCATGTCCGAACTGTGAGCAAAAGCACAGTATATGAAAAATCTGGGGGTTTATAATGGAATAGGTAAAAAACATATTTAGTTCACAAACCAAATATTCTCTTAAGAACGCTAGCTTTCGGCTTCACCCAGTCCGAGGTACACATCCAGCGTACCCGGCAGTAACAATCGTGGAGGTGCTCCCCTTATGCCCTAGCCGAACTAACGGGAACGTAGGGCATAAACACAGGAGCCAGGCAACCCAGCTTGGCCAAAACTTAAGTCATATCGATGCATATAGTGGTGAAGAAAAGGTACATATGGAAAAGGGACACATATGCAGTGGGCGTGATGCCCGGAAGATAATTATATTAAGTTTCTGTATGAGAAGCCCCCAGGTATAACGAATGCACATTTTTGAAGATTAGCGCGTCACGAGTGTGTAGTCAAGTTACACTAAAGCTTTAGAGCCATAAAAAGAAAGAAAGATGATATAATTAAAAAGTAAAACAAAGAGGCGGATGGAAGGAGACAAACAAAGAGTTCGGCGCTAGGCGTAGAATCTTCGGAGTCTGGTTGCGTTCCATGGGTTCGGCTCGAGTTGATTAGCTGATGCATCGCGCAGGCGGTACGCTCCTCCGGTGAGAACTTTATCAATGATGAAGGGATCCTCCCACTTGGGCTTGAGCTTGTCCTTTTTCTTCTCTGGTAGGTGTAGAATGAGTTCGCCAATGTTATAAGTTTTGGCCCGTACTTCTCTGGTTTGATACCTGCGAGCCTGTTGCTGATAAAATGCGGAACGAGATTTTGCGACGTCGCGCTCCTCCTCCACGGCATCTAAACTGTCCTGTCGATCAAGCTCGGCTTCTCTCTCTTCATACATGTGCACTCGAGGTGAGTCATGAATAATATCACAGGGCAATACCACGTCTGCGCCGTACACCATGAAGAAGTTAAGCTCCTCTACCCAGTGCGTGTCTAATTCCTTCAGAGACCGCACTAGTCTGGGTTTGATGCCGCTCATAATAAGACCGTTTGCTCGTTCGACTTGCCCGTTTGTTTGAGGGTGTTAGACGGAGGCATAATCGAGCTTAATGCCCATGTTGCCACACCTAGTTTTCACCTCATCGGCTGTGAAATTGGAGCCATTATCGATGATGATGCTATGGGGCACACCATAGCGGTGCACGACCCCTGATATGAAGTCTATCACTGCTCCTGATTCAGCCGTTTTATCTAGTTTGGCCTCTATCCATTTTGTGAATTTATCCACCACAACCAGCAGGTATTTTTTCTTGTGGCTTCCTCCTTTAAGGGGTCCTACCATATCGAGCCCCCAGACCTCAAAAGGCTAGGTTATGGGGATTGTTTGGAGAGTGGTGGGCGGCATATGGCTTTGGTTGGCGAAAAGCTGGCAACCGACACAATGTTGGATGAGGTCCTGTGCGTTTGCTCGGGCTGCCGGCTAGTAGAAACCTGTATGGAAGGCCTTGCTTACAAGGGCCCGAGCTGCCGCGTGGTGGCCGCTGAGTCCAACATGAATTTCAGCCAAAAGCTGACACCCTTCCTCTTCGGAGATGCTCTTTGAAGTACTCCAGTAGCGCTTTTTTTATAAAGCTCTCCCTCGTGGACCTTGTAGGCTTTAGAGTGCCACACAATGCAGCGTGCCTCATTTTGATTTGTGGGGAGTTCTTGCCTATTTAAGTAGGCCAAGAAGGGTTTGGTCCATGGGGCGATGACAAGCGTCATTAAATGAGCCGAAGGTGTTATTTCGATGGCGGAGCCCCCGATTATGTCAGTGTGTTCAGAATCTGGGGTTGTGATCGGGTCCGGACTAGTATTGCTGGTCTCCCTTTGCCACACCACGAATGGCTTGAAAATCCTTTCCAGGAAGATGTTAGGTGGGACAGGGTCGCGCTTAGCGCCAATGCGGGCGAGGATATCTGCCGCTTGATTGTTTTCCCGAACCACATGATGAAATTCCAGCCCCTTGAATCGAGCTGACATTTGAAGAAAGGCATTGTGA
The DNA here is from genome assembly GCF_018294505.1 of Triticum aestivum. Lineage (NCBI taxonomy): Eukaryota > Viridiplantae > Streptophyta > Magnoliopsida > Poales > Poaceae > Triticum > Triticum aestivum. The sequence goes on along the minus strand of NC_057798.1, from coordinate 585,752,743 downwards.
TAAGCTGCCATTTTTGGATCCTTGGCATCGAAGTCTCCATTTATTTGAGATATTGCAAGGTTTGAATCCCCACGCACTTCCATGCGCTTGATGCCCATGGAGACATCCATCCGAAGACCATGCAACAGAGCCTCGTATTCGGCTGCATTGTTGGAGTCTGTGTATAGTATTTGGAGTACGTATTGGATTGTATCTCCAGTGGGAGATGTCAAAACAACACCCGCTCCTAGACCAGCCAACATTTTAGAGCCGTTGAACTGCATGATCCACTTGGAGTATGCATCGTACTCTTTAGGGAGTTCGACTTCTATCCATTCGGTGATGAAGTCAGCCAATACTTGTGATTTAATGGCCCGCCGTGGTTTATATGTAATGTCGAATGGGAGGAGCTCGATGGTCCACTTGGCAATCCGGCCCGTTGCATCGCGGTTATTTATTAGGTCATTGAGTGGTACTTCGGAGGCCATCGTGATTGAACACTCTTGAAAGTAGTGTCGCAGTTTTCGGGATGCCATGAAGACTGCGTATGCTATCTTTTGATAATGTGGGTACCTTGATTTGCATGGTGTGAGGATAGTGGATACGTAGTATACCGGCTTTTGAAGCGGGAATTTATGTCCGTCCTCCTCTCGTTCGACGACGAGCACTGCGCTTACAACTGGATGTGTTGCAGCTATGTGTAACAACATGGGTTCACCAATGTTTGGTGCGGCCAGGATTGGGTTGCTGGCCAAGAGGGCCTTTATTTCTTCCAGTCCGGCCATCGCCACATCCGTCCACTCGAAGTGTTCGGTGCATCGGAGAAGGCGATCAAGAGGTAGTGCCTTTTCTCCCAATCGGGAGATAAAGCGGCTTAAGATGGCCACACATCCAGTTAATTTCTGGATTTGTTTGAGGTCTGTTGGGGTAGCCAACTATGACAAAGCTCGGATTTTAGCCGGGTTTGCTTCAATTCCTCTATTGGAAATGATGAAGCCCAACAGCTTTCCGGCGGGAACACCGAAAACACATTCTTCCGGATTGAGCTTGATGTCATATGTTCGTAGGTTGTTGAACGTGAGCCTCAGGTCCTCGATTAAAGATTCGACGTGTCTGGTCTTGATGACCACGTCATCCATGTATGCTTCAACAATTTTGTCGATTTTTGTTTCCAGGCATGTCTTAATCATGCGTTGGTAGGTAGCACTGGCATTTTTGAGCCCGAAGGGCATGGTGTTGAAACAGAAAGGGCCGTATGGTATGCTGAATGTTGTTGCGGCTTGATCGGATTCTACCATCTTGATTTGATGATATCCGGAGTATGCGTCGAGGAAGCACAATGAGTCGTGTCCTGCGGTAGCGTCGATGATTTGATCGATGCGGGGAGGGGGAAGGGATCCTTGGGGCAAGCCTTATTGAGGTCCTTGAAATCGACACATAGGCGCCAGGATTTGTCCTTCTTTGGTACCATCACCAGGTTTGCTAGCCAGTACGGATGTTTTACTTCTCTGATGAATCCGGCTTCAAGTAACTTGGCTAGCTCCTCTGCCATAGCTTGTCATTTAGGCTCTGAAAAGCGTCGTAGTGTCTGCTTGACCGGCTTGTATCCTTTCAATATGTTGAGACTATGCTCGGCCAGCTTGCGTGGGATCCCCGGCATGTCTGAAGGGTGCCAGGCGAAGATGTCCCAATTCTCGCATAAAAACGTCCGCAGTGCGGCGTCAATTGTGGGGTTCAGCTTTGCCCCAATGGATGTTTTTTGTAGAGTCTGTTGGGTGGAGTTGGAATTTGACTATCTCGTCCGCTGGTTTGAAAGAGGTGGATTTGGGTCGCTTATCAAGTATCACGTCATCCCTATCCACTGTAGAGCGTAATGCAGTTAATTCTTCGGCCACAAGGGCTTCGGATGGTGCCTCCAGGCCCAAGGCGGCGGTTTTATTATCGGCACGGAGTGCTATTGTCAGGACCCCGACTCGATGTCACATCGATCTAGCCTGTAGCACCTCATATCACTTTGCGGCCTCACGCACGGTATCCCCACGGGTGTCGCCTTACCTTTGCCCGGGACCGTTTGCGCCTTTTGGCTCACGTATATGATAGTGTCGCTAGCATCCATATGATAAGGAGCCCGGGCTGACATGACTAGTCGTAAACCCAAAGTGGCACAGACTTACAGGGACAGGCATCCATGACCCAGCATCGAACGTGTCGGTCATCAGCGAGTGAATCCAGGCTGTAGCACTGGGCTAGCAGGACTCCGGTGAACCGGGCTGTAGCGGGCTAACAGGACTCCGGTATTCATCGCGTGACATTTCCCCGAAGAGACAGACACAGGAACGAAGAAGGACACATGCCGGCCAGCCTAAGTGTTCCGGAGCAGTAGCAAGCTACCATGGCTCAGTGGAAACACTAGGAGACATTTCCCGGTAAGAGAGACTACTAAAGATAAACAACTAGATGGTCAGATCCCACACATACCAAGCATTTCAATAACATACACACAATATGCTCGATATGTGCAAATACAACATGGCATCACAACATGACTCTACAAATCAAGTATTTATTCATTAGGCTCCGAGGAGCGAGATATTACAAACATAGGTCTCATGACCCAAGATTCAGAGTATACAAGTCAAAGCACAAGCGGAAACTATCATGTCTGAGTACAGACCACTATAAATGAAAAAGGCTGAGAAGCCTGACTATCTGCCAGATACTGCCGAGGGCACAAGATCGTAGCTGAGGTAACAAGCTAAACGTCGAAGTCCACGCGAAACTACTAGCGAGACCGAAGTCTCTCTGCAAAAACATAAATAGGCAAACGTGAGTACAAATGTACCCAGCAAGACTTACATCAGAACTATCTACATATGCATCATTATCAACAAAGGGGATGGTGGGGTTTAACTGCAGCAAGCCAGCTTTGACTCGGTGGCTATCCTGAACTACGACTGCGAGTAACTCTTTTGAGGTGGCGCACACGAGTCCACATATTCACCATATCAATACACCACTATGGATCCGCTCCCGTCTCCCTACGAGAACGCCATCCATAGCACTCACGCTTATCTTGCGTATTTTAGAGTATCCACTTTCACTTGTCTATGAACTGATATAAGCAACCCAGAAGTCCTTTTCCGCGGACACGGCTATTCGAATAGATGATGTTAACCCTGCAGGGGTGTACTCCTTCACACACGCTCTCACCACTTACCGCCATTTACACGACATGTACTCGGCAACCTTCAAGCGGAAGCCCAACGTGGGTGTCGGCCACGGCCTGCCTAAACACTCAAGTCTCTAGTCCAGGTTTATCGCCTATTCGGGTTCCATCCATGAGGAGATCCGGCCGGAGTTTCGCTCACAGCCCCAAACGATGTGAACAGGGTTCCCGAGACACCAAACGGGCGCCCGGTACACCGTGCCACGTGCCTACCGCATCACAGCCCACCCCTACGGTCAGCGCTGCGCACGGCCTCCAGCATACTACAAACACCAGAAACTACTTGCAACTCCTGGACAGAGGACAAGGGTGATCAAGAAGCTGAGAGGGTCCATTGGTTTCGGGCCCAATGCGTGGTAGTAGCTGAATCATGGATCACAAACACAGAACTCAGTTCCTGAGGACGGCTGCAATGAGACAACCCACCATGTACTCCTACATGGCCTCTCACCGCTACCTTTACCAAATCGTGTTCACACACTTAGCTCACACACAGTAGGACATGTTCACACACCTCTGATTCATCCCCGATGAATCAGACCTGACTCAACTCTAAGCAGTAGCAGGCATGACAAACAAACATGAATGAGTAGGCACAACAGGGCTCAAACAACTCCTACTCATGCTAGTGGGTTTCATCTATTTACTGTGGAATGACAGGTCATGCAAAGGATAAAAGGGTTCAGCTACCGCAGCAAGTAACAGATGAATCGATGTTGTCCTAATGCAGTAAAAGAGAGCAGGAGCGAGAGAGTGGGATTTTATCGGAATGAACAAGGGGGTTTTGCTTGCCTGGCACTTCTGAAGATAACATTGAGTCTTCATCAGTGCCAACGATCACATCATCGGTACACGTCTATCGAGAGGGGACAATTACCGGCAAATACAGAAAAACACGATCAGTGCAATGCACAATATGATGCATGATCATGACATGGCAAAATGAATGTGTTTTGGGCTAATGCAACTAAAACCAGATTAAATGAAGTTGGTTTGAATCCAAGATTCAAATTCAAACTCCATATGTGATTATTCAAATGCCATGTAATTGATTTGTGCTAAACAGCAGCTATAAGTTGTTCTAACATGCATGAAAATGGTACAGATGGATTCCTTGAATTTTTCTGATAATTTTTCATATATAATTTATTTAATTTGGAGTTACGGTTAATTTTCTATGATTTTTAGAAGTTTTAGGCATTTTCTGGAATTAATAAATCATTTAAGAATTATTTAAATTCCAGAAACATTTACTACGTCAGCAGTGCGTCACCGTGACGTCAGCAGGTCAACAGACGCTGCTGCTGGTCAAACCTGACGTGTGGGGGCCACACGTCAGTGACACAGGGCTGTTTCACTCACTGACAGGTGGGACCGGTCAATGTTGACTTGACTAAGTCAAAATCTGACACATGGGGTCCACAGATTAGCACTAATCTAAACAGAAAAATTAAACTAACCTAATTAGGCTCGGGGCCCACATGGCAGTGGCTCATAGGGTGATTAGCCCCTAACTAAGTGGCCACATCGGCCCGCCGGAGTTTGGCCGGCGGTGACCACAGAGCACGGCGGGGCACGCCGGACTTGCGCCAGGGGCATCGGATTCGCGCGCTGAGGGCACCGGGGCGTAGCCCGGGCTCTCCCGCATCTGATGGGGTAGGTGGGAGGCTGCGGGGACGCCGGGGCTCGTCGGAACGGAGCTCGCGGCGGCGCCGGAGTTCGGTGAGTGCGGGGTTGGCGCTGTGGTGCACGGGAGGGCGAGTTAGGATATGCGTTAGGCTCCTGGTGGCTTCCTGAGTGCGGTGACACGCTCCGAGACGAGCTCAAGCGGCTGTAGTGACGGCGGTGACGAGGTCAGCGGCGGCCGGAGTTCGGCCGCGGCGGAGCTATGGCCTAGAGCTTGCAAACGCGAGGGGAGAGAGAGGGGTTCTGCACGGAGGCTCACCGCGGAGCTGTAGGGAGGGTTAGTGGGCTCGGGGGCGGCCGGAGTGCAGCGAATCGACGGCGATGATCTCCGGTGGCCGAGGAGGGGAACGGCGACGTGGGCGGCGATGCAGGGTTTCCGGAGGGCCGTGGATCAGTGGGGAGGAAGAGAGGGTCGAGGCGGAGCTCGCAAGCACAGCGAGGGGTCGAGGGGGAGACGGTGGCCGCGGCGTTACGGTGGCGCGGCTGCGGCTGCGCTCGGCGAGTGAGAGAGAGAGGAAGCAGAGGAGAGATACAAGGGAGAGGGAGAGAGCGAGGGGGTCCAGGGGGGTCGGGGCGGCGCCGAGGAGATGACGCGCGGCGTCGCGGTGGCCAGGCGATGCAGACGAGCAGGGTGGTGGCGTGGCGAGCTCGGGCGCGCGCGCCGTGTCCCTCCTCTGCCTACTGGCGCGAGGAGGAAGGCGACAGGGAAGGGAGGCGGCGGTGGGCTGGGCCAGCGGGAGGAGCTGGCCAGCTGGGCCGGCTACAGGTAAGTGGCCCAGGTAGGCTTCTATTCTTTTTATTTTTTTCTCTCTGTTTTGTTTTAATTCTGTTTTCTATTTTGCAGGTTTGTTTTGAATTTGGTTTTGAAACCAATTCAATTTATTTTGCTTCTGACAATATTTTTAGGAGCTAAAAAGAATTAAAACAATGCTCCACAAAAATATTTCAGAATTATTGGACCTATATTTATTTAACAGTAGATATAAGTCCAATTCAAATAGCTATTGATTTAATTCAAATACCCAAAATAAATGTTTCTGAGATACCGAAAATATTGGTTTGGATTTTACCTCTTGCCAATATTTCCAGAGGATAACAAGAACATTTTCTTGGACTTATTTGAAGCAATTTTTATCTTGATCATTTTTTTTAAAGGATTCTGAGGCTTTGAAAATTCCTCAATTCAAATTTCATTTGAATTAAAACATGAAGCTCACATGAGGTCTAGCCTAATGCATAACAGGACCAGGGATGTGACAACTCACCCCCACTAAACATGAATCTCGTCTCGAGATTCAAGCGTAGGGTAAGGTGAAGGGGAAACGCAACTAGTATAATGTTCACGATCCAGGGTGCACTTCAAATGAACGTTGATTTGAACACCATCTTTGTCTTGTCGTCTTGCTCTGAGAAATCCTGTCAACATGACAGGGGGGGGGGGGAAGAAGGAGACTCTAGAAGGGTCGATCTCCTCGAAGATCGAACAACTCAAGATTAACTTACGGAATGAGACATAGAACCATCTTTCGGGTTGAGACACGAGATACACATCAATAGGGGTGGAAGAAACGGATGACGAAGGTTCACTAGGTAGACAACAATTTCATACCTAAGAAGGTGGTAAACGATTGTCAACGTAGCGAGGAGTTGAGTTGCCATGATACCATAACGATACACCTTAGGGAAGGTGACTCGTAGAGATATCCCCTTAAGTGGCAAAAAGAATTACTTTTGATTCAGAGATCATTGAAACTCTTTAAACCAGCCTAAGGCAATTCTTGAGCGATCGTTTGGAGGGGGTCGGTAGAATGGCATACTCGGACTTGGATGATGTGGATTACCTTGTTGAAGACAACGTAATGGATGAATTTGCTTATCACCGGAAATGGAAGAGACCCATGGTAGAATGGCACATTGGCGGTGCAAGCTAGGAACAAAATGCAAATGCTAGGAATGATTCTGGTAACTGGGGAAGAACCCAACAATAGGGAGTGAATTCACTGTTTGAAGAGGTCATAGCATTGCCGAGGAAACTGAGAGTAATCCCAGTTAGAGCCGATGATAACACGTAACGCTTGTGCGTGCTCTCAAGAACTTGAGCATTTCCATATTCATCAAGGTTTTACCAACATCCGTGTCAAGGGTCCGGCAACACAACTTGCTACCATGATGAATGATGATGGAGGATGTAGATGCAAAGAAAGATAACACCTTCTCAGATTTCATCTTAGCGAGGCCAAGGAAACAAAATCTGGATGATCGACCGAGAAACATTTAGCACTCCGCTTCTAATGTTCTCCTTGATGTGCTAGTGTAACCCATTCATAGAAATGGTCTGGTATCTAGGACATCAAGTAAAAGGTCGGACTTCGGGATCTCAAAATCCATAGGGGCAACTAGGGAGTAAATCCTACGAAATCCCTATGGGGAGGTGGCCAACTTCCTCAATCAAGATATTATAATAACAGGTCTTCCGGCTGGGTGTGTTGGCCACGACATCCACTTTACCGGTTATCGAGGGACCAATATTATAGTTCTTGGAGAATGTTCCAACCATCATATCTGCCTGAGATTCAGATCTGGTTGGTGTCAGGATATCCCAGACTCATCAAGTCTAGAAAGAAAAATGAAAGTTTGCAACACAAATCGACGAGATGACATTGCGAGATTCTCGGGAAATGAACTACGATAGTAAGCTCGAAAACATGAGCTGGTTCTGCTACAAACATGTGAACACGTTGTCCCGGACAAGCATGACCACGTGGTAGTCTTACAATAAAACACTACCGAGTTCTGGTTGGGAACCATCACCGTGGATAACGAAGTCCTTGCATAAGTCATATGATTAGCTCTTATGAAGGAACTTCTTCCCCTTGAACAAATCAATCAGTGGCTTGGTGTGCTCGGGACACATATGGAATGAAGGTTGCAAGTCTCCAGACCACAGAATACTTCGCACGTGTGCATGACTAATTTGGAATGATTCCAGGGAAACAAAACAATCTTCCTCAAATTCATGGCGGCAACTTGCATCATATGCACATGAATTAGGGAAAATCACTACTTTCATTCAAACATATGCTTCATGAACGAAACACGAAGAAATGCTTACACAAGTTTCCAACACTAGGTTGATGTTCAACATGATTCATGGGGGGAGACAAAATGCTACTGATGGGCTCAACAGCAACTCATCGGAATTTTCATATCACTGGACTTCCACCATCATGTGAACACGGTGATAGCATTGGTCAGACCAAAGATGTAATGGTGTATGCTCGAGGGATCAACCACGAGTAGGACAACATTACGAGCATCGTTGGTACTGATTTGATTTGACGATATCCCACACTCAAATCAAGGGATTGATAAGACAACAGGTCCAGCAACTGATCACAGGGACCAATCGATGAAGATATCATCTTTCTTCAACACACACTACACAAGAATATCCCTTTGGAACGAACTAAGTCAGACAAGTTTTTATCTTCCAACTCTCCAAGTTGTTGTCCAGCTTAACCAACTAGCTCAGGGATATGTAACACCGATTCTTGGAAAGAAGGTGGTTCATAAGAAACCAACTTGATCACGGGCTCAACATAACGGTCAGGTGACGACCTGGTAGTACTTCCGAGAAGATCTTCGGAAAATCACAAACCACCGATATGTTACTAAGCTCGAGAACAATCTTGCTTTTCAGGGCAAGATGATATGATCAAATGAGCGAGGACTTGACAAATCCTAACTCATCAATCAAAGAGTGCACCAGGAAATAAGGACTAGGTAGCACGATCAATCTTAGAATGGTGATTCAATAACCAACATACTAAGAATAAAATTATTATCCTTTAACTACCAAGCAACGAGGTTGCTAGGAATATTGATTTCACACATCACAATTCATTTGTCGGTATTCCGGTTGCATCAACACGGAACCGAGGAATGAAAAAGGATGGCGAGAAGTATCACTATGTCAAGAATTCACAAAAGGTGGTGCAATTCTCATGAAATTCCTGTCATAAAGAAGGTAATACTTCAGGGTAGAGCAGACCAGAAGCTGGATTGTAACTTGATGTGCGGAACACAACTACTTTGACCCAATCCTAAATATGGATGAGGTACTGGAGTTTGTTTCTCCTAGTCATTCAGGACGGAATGGCTTGACGGGCCACAAGAGTAATAGGCATCGACAAACGAACGTGCGCATACTCTTGACTATCAATTGATAGACGAAGGTCAGTAGACAACTAAAGAGGGACAACTCAAAGGAACATATAACTTTCTGAGTTGTGGATGCATAAATTAGTATGTCGAACCGAGTTCAACATAATTCTTCCGGATAACCCATGCAGAAAGGTAGAACTGGCAGAGTCACGATTTATGAATGGAGAACTCCTCAAGAATAATCCTGTTGTGATATTTCAGTTCAACGAGGAACTTCTGCCATAAGTAGTTCATGGTATTTGGAAGAAGAAGATACCACGGACTTCAAGGACTATCGCAAAGGTTACTAATATCCTGAAGGCACTAACAATTACTATCAACACGAAGTAGGTGGAGTGAATCTCGGGTTCAAGAACCCAGGAACAGAATACCTATTACTAAGTAGCATCACGGAATGCTTTCGAGGATAAAGGCTAGAATCATCACACTGGGACACCAATCATGGCTAAATTACTAGGTGATCCCCTAAGACACCTAGGGTCATAATAATAGCTCCAACATATATGTCAGGGCAATAAATTACCTCAACTCAACAATTAGTGTGATTGAGTTGGCATAAAGGAACATCGAAACCAAAGGGAAAGGATTTTGCAAATTGCTTCAAACTATTTAGAAACCTGGGATGACTCGGACAGCATAACGGCTGTAAATGCTCAGAAAAGATTTGAGACATTCACAAAATGGTGGCATAACCACTCAGAAGCACGATATCAAGGTTTCGAGATCAACAATTAACATACGGAAGTAGTAGAAACTGAACTCAAGCTTAAATCCAACAATCTTATAAGTCTACGGATTAGTAACACGTGATCCTGATAGAAAGAAGAGAAAGCCTAGTTCTTAATCCCCGTAGAAGAGAAGATGATGACTCAGATCAGAAGGCCATGAGGTATAAGGAGTAAAAAGAGCCTTACGTTCCATCCCACAATCAATTCCGTTATATAACTAAAGAATTTCTAGACTCAACTTCGATCAGTTTGGCTTAGTAATCCTACAGGTAGTCAAGCTCTGATACCAACGCTGTCAGGACCCCGACTCGATGTCACATCGATCTAGCCTGTAGCACCTCATATCACTTTGCGGCCTCACGCACGGTATCCCCACGGGTGTCTCCTTACCTTTGCCCGGGACCGTTTGCGCCTTTTGGCTCACGTATATGATAGTATCGCTAGCATCCATATGATAAGGAGCCCAGGCTGACATGACTAGTCGTAAACCCAAAGTGGCACAGACTTACAGGGACAGGCATCCATGACCCAGCATCGAACGTGTCGGTCATCAGCGAGTGAATCCAGGCTGTAGCACTGGGCTAGCAGGACTCCGGTGAACCGGGCTGTAGCGGGCTAACAGGACTCCAGTATTCATCGCGTGACATTTCCCCGAAGAGACAGACACAGGAACGAAGAAGGACACATGCCGGCCAGCCTAAGTGTTCCAGAGCAGTAGCAAGCTACCATGGCTCAGTGGAAACACTAGGAGACATTTCCCGGTAAGAGAGACTACTAAAGATAAACAACTAGATGGTCAGATCCCACACATACCAAGCATTTCAATAACATACACACAATATGCTCGATATGTGCAAATACAACATGGCATCACAACATGACTCTACAAATCAAGTATTTATTCATTAGGCTCCGAGGAGCGAGATATTACAAACATAGGTCTCATGACCCAAGATTCAGAGTATACAAGTCAAAGCACAAGCGGAAACTATCATGTCTGAGTACAGACCACTATAAATGAAAAAGGCTGAGAAGCCTGACTATCTGCCAGATACTGCCGAGGGCACAAGATCGTAGCTGAGGTAACAAGCTAAACGTCGAAGTCCACGCGAAACTACTAGCGAGACCGAAGTCTCTCTGCAAAAACATAAATAGGCAAACGTGAGTACAAATGTACCCAGCAAGACTTACATCAGAACTATCTACATATGCATCATTATCAACAAAGGGGATGGTGGGGTTTAACTGCAGCAAGCCAGCTTTGACTCGGTGGCTATCCTGAACTACGACTGCGAGTAACTCTTTTGAGGTGGCGCACACGAGTCCACATATTCACCATATCAATACACCACTATGGATCCGCTCCCGTCTCCCTACGAGAACGCCATTCATAGCACTCACGCTTATCTTGCGTATTTTAGAGTATCCACTTTCACTTGTCTATGAACTGATATAAGCAACCCAGAGGTCCTTTTCCGTGGACACGGCTATTCGAATAGATTAGGTTAACCCTGCAGGGGTGTACTTCTTCACACACGCTCTCACCACTTACCGCCGTTTACACGACATGTACTCGGCAACCTTCAAGCGGAAGCCCAACGTGGGTGTCGGCCACGGCCTGCCTAAACACTCAAGTCTCTAGTCCAGGTTTATCGCCTATTCGGGTTCCATCCATGAGGAGATCCGGCCGGAGTTTCGCTCACAGCCCCAAACGATGTGTACAGGGTTCCGTGACACCAAACGGGTGCCCGGTTTACCCGGCCACGTGCCTACCGCATCACAGCCCACCCCTACGGTCAGCGCTGTCCACGGCCTCCAGCATACTACAAACACCAAAAACTACTTGCAACTCCTGGACAGAGGACAAGGGTGATTAAGAAGCCGAGAGGGTCCATTGGTTTCGGGCCCAATGCGTGGTAGTAGCTGAATCATGGATCACAAACACAGAACTCAGTTCCTGAGGACGGCTGCAATGAGACAACCCACCATGTACTCCTACATGGCCTCTCACCGCTACCTTTACCAAATCGTGTTCACACACTTAGCTCACACACAGTAGGACATGTTCACACACCTCTGATTCATCCCCGATGAATCAGACCTGACTCAACTCTAAGCAGTAGCAGGCATGACAAACAAACATGAATGAGTAGGCACAACAGGGCTCAAACAACTCCTACTCATGCTAGTGGGTTTCATCTATTTACTGTGGAATGACAGGTCATGCAAAGGATAAAAGGGTTCAGCTACCGCAGCAAGTAACAGATGAATCGATGTTGTCCTAATGCAGTAAAAGAGAGCAGGAGCGAGAGAGTGGGATTTTATCGGAATGAACAAGGGGGTTTTGCTTGCCTGGCACTTCTGAAGATAACATTGAGTCTTCATCAGTGCCAACGATCACATCATCGGTACACGTCTATCGAGAGGGGACAATTACCGGCAAATACAGAAAAACACGATCAGTGCAATGCACAATATGATGCATGATCATGACATGGCAAAATGAATGTGTTTTGGGCTAATGCAACTAAAACCAGATTAAATGAAGTTGGTTTGAATCCAAGATTCAAATTCAAACTCCATATGTGATTATTCAAATGCCATGTAATTGATTTGTGCTAAACAGCAGCTATAAGTTGTTCTAACATGCATGAAAATGGTACAGATGGATTCCTTGAATTTTTCTGATAATTTTTCATATATAATTTATTTAATTTGGAGTTACGGTTAATTTTCTATGATTTCTAGAAGTTTTAGGCATTTTCTGGAATTAATAAATCATTTAAGAATTATTTAAATTCCAGAAACATTTACTACGTCAGCAGTGCGTCACCGTGACGTCAGCAGGTCAACAGACGCTGCTGCTGGTCAAACCTGACGTGTGGGGGCCACACGTCAGTGACACAGGGCTGTTTCACTCACTGACAGGTGGGACCGGTCAACGTTGACTTGACTAAGTCAAAATCTGACACATGGGGTCCACAGATTAGCACTAATCTAAACAGAAAAATTAAACTAACCTAATTAGGCTCGGGGCCCACATGGCAGTGGCTCATAGGGTGATTAGCCCCTAACTAAGTGGCCACATCGGCCCGCCGGAGTTTGGCCGGCGGTGACCATAGAGCACGGCGGGGCACGCCGGACTTGCGCTAGGGGCATCGGATTCGCGCGCTGAGGGCACCGGGGCGTAGCCCGGGCTCTCCCGCATCTGATGGGGTAGGTGGGAGGCTGCGGGGACGCCGGGGCTCGTCGGAACGGAGCTCGCGGCGGCGCCGGAGTTCGGTGAGTGCGGGGTTGGCGCTGTGGTGCACGGGAGGGCGAGTTAGGATATGCGTTAGGCTCCTGGTGGCTTCCTGAGTGCGGTGACACGCTCCGAGACGAGCTCAAGCGGCTGTAGTGACGGCGGTGACGAGGTCAGCGGCGGCCGGAGTTCGGCCGCGGCGGAGCTATGGCCTAGAGCTTGCAAACGCGAGGGGAGAGAGAGGGGTTCTGCACGGAGGCTCACCGCGGAGCTGTAGGGAGGGTTAGTGGGCTCGGGGGCGGCCGGAGTGCAGCGAATCGACGGCGACGATCTCCGGTGGCCGAGGAGGGGAACGGCGACGTGGGCGGCGATGCAGGGTTTCCGGAGGGCCGTGGATCGGTGGGGAGGAAGAGAGGGTCGAGGCGGAGCTCGCAAGCATAGCGAGGGGTCGAGGGGGAGATGGTGGCCGCGGCGTTACGGTGGCGCGGCTGCGGCTGCGCTCGGCGAGTGAGAGAGAGAGGAAGCAGAGGAGAGATACAAGGGAGAGGGAGAGAGCGAGGGGGTCCAGGGGGGTCGGGGCGGCGCCGAGGAGATGACGCGCGGCGTCGCGGTGGCCAGGCGATGCAGACGAGCAGGGTGGTGGCGTGGCGAGCTCGGGCGCGCGCGCCGTGTCCCTCCTCTGCCTACTGGCGCGAGGAGGAAGGCGACAGGGAAGGGAGGCGGCGGTGGGCTGGGCCAGCGGGAGGAGCTGGCCAGCTGGGCCGGCTACAGGTAAGTGGCCCAGGTAGGCTTCTATTCTTTTTATTTTTTTTCTCTCTGTTTTGTTTTAATTCTGTTTTCTATTTTGCAGGTTTGTTTTGAATTTGGTTTTGAAACCAATTCAATTTATTTTGCTTCTGACAATATTTTTAGGAGCTAAAAAGAATTAAAACAATGCTCCACAAAAATATTTCAGAATTATTGGACCTATATTTATTTAACAGTAGATATAAGTCCAATTCAAATAGCTATTGATTTAATTCAAATACCCAAAATAAATGTTTCTGAGATACCGAAAATATTGGTTTGGATTTTACCTCTTGCCAATATTTCCAGAGGATAACAAGAACATTTTCTTGGACTTATTTGAAGCAATTTTTATCTTGATCATTTTTTTTAAAGGATTCTGAGGCTTTGAAAATTCCTCAATTCAAATTTCATTTGAATTAAAACATGAAGCTCACATGAGGTCTAGCCTAATGCATAACAGGACCAGGGATGTGACAGCTATGTCCGGATCACTGGCTAGAGTGATGATTCCATTAGGCCCAGGCATCTTGAGCTTCATGTACCCGCAATGGGGTATAGCCTGGAAGCTCGCAAATGCATCCCAGCCTAAAAGGGCGTGGTATCCACTATTGAATGGGTCCACTTGGAATGTTATCTCTTCAGACCTGTAATTTTCCAGCGTGCCGTATACCACATCGAGTGTGATTTTCCCCCCACATCGTGCCTCCCGACTAGGGATAATTCCTCGGAAGGTTGTGCTGCTTTGCTCAATGCGGTTCTTGTCTATTTCCATTTTGTTGAGAGTTTCCTCGTAGATGAGGTTTAATCCGACGCCGCTGTCCATGAGCACTTTAGTAAGCCAGAAGCCATCCACAATTGGACTAAGGACCAAAGTGGCTGGTGCTTGGACTATTCGGAATTGAGGTTCATCACTGTTATTAAATGTTATCGCCGTTTCATTCCAGGGATTTACTGCTGCAACATGGCAGACTTCGGCGAGGCCGTGGAGTGCCCTCTTGCGCCTGTTGTTCAAGGCGAAAGTCTCGAGGACTGTCAACACTGTATTGTTGTTTTCTACGAGATGATGCTCTGCAGTATTATTAATGAGGATATCCTCGCCGCTCTTGGCCACGTGCCGAAATATCCAACATGCTCTAAGGCTATGTGTTGGTTCGGTATCCGGCGTGGTGTGAATCTTGCATGGCCTATTGAGCCATCCCTCTAATACGGTTCCACGCCCTATAGTGGGCTTTGGTTTCTTTATGATTGGATCGGGTGACTTTCGAGAGTACACCCTTTTGGTTTGGATGAGGGGTTTAGTGAGAGACGGAGGATCCCCAAATGTTGCTTGGGTTTTCCAGGCGCTTTCCATCGCACAGTACTTCTGTACTATGGCCGCCAAGTCAGCAAAGTGTGATATGTCACGGCAACTTATGGCGTTGAGGATTCCCTTGTCCGTGCAATTTTTGCAAAAGAATGAGATTGTGTCTTCCTCGCAACAGTCCTTAACCTTGCTCATTACAAGGAGGAACCTAGCCCAAAAGTGATGTACTGTCTCTTAGGATTGTTGTCTGATGTGGGAAAGATCACTTGTATCTGGGTGGGTGGGCGGATTTAAATCCAAACCCTGACCCGATCCAGGACTCATAGGCTGAGGAGCTTCCGAACTTAGCAGTTCGAGTTCCGGGATGTTACCCAATTTTCCAGGACCGCTGTTCGATTCTAGATTCAGAGTTTGGGGCACTCCCTCCCGCGAGCGGGTATCCGGCTCAGTGAGCTCGGGAATCCGGACATAGTTCGTCCTCAATATAGAGGAAGAGTTGCTGCATTGCTCCTCCACCACCGTTATTTGATGGGTGATCGGCGGAGAGTTAATCTCTCTTTGGTCGAGTTTAAGCCCAATCCGATCATAGTCCGTAGAGACTCCCAAAGCGGTGATGCAATCTAGGAGCTCGTTCGAGGATGATAGATCCATCAGATCCATCTGCTCAGCGTATTCCGAGCTGACGTGGAGATTGTTTTTGATGACCCGAGAAGTCATCGTCGGCACGGCGACCGATCGGGCGGTCATGACGAAGCCCCCCAGTCGGAGGGTTTGGCCTAACGCCATGGCTCCCTCGGAGGTGATGTTGTCCTTGATAACAAGGCGAGCCATCAAACCTTTTTTCGACGTCACAGTGGAACTCTCAATGAAAGCACCAATGTCGGTGTCCAAACTGGCGAATCTCAAGTAGGGGTCCCGAACTGTGCGTCTAATGCTAATGGTAATAGGAGGCGGGGGACACGATGTTTACCCAGGTTTGGGCCCTCTCTATGGAGGTAATACCCTACTTCTTGCTTGATTGATCTTGATGATATGAGTATTACAAGAGTTGATCTACCACGAGATCGTAGAGGCTAACCCTAGAAGCTAGCCTATGATTATGATTGTTCTTGTCCTACGGACTGATCCCTCTTGTTTATATAGACACCGGAGGGGGCTAGGGTTACATTAGGTCGGTTACAGAGAAGGGAATCTACATATGTGAATCGCCAAGCTTGCCTTCCACACAAAGGAGAGTCCCACCCGGACACGGGACGAAGTCTTCAATCTTGTACCTTCATAGTCCAACAGTCCGACATAAGCATATAGTCCGGCTGTCCGAGGACCCCCTAATCCAAGACTCCCTCACCCACCAAGGTTAAAGTCCCAGTGCTCGCATTTATCTTGTATTAATTTCAGTATTTTCAGGTGATGTGCGTTTAGTGGGAGGAGACGTTCCACTCGACTATGAGGCACATATGGTGACTTCGTAAAATCTCAAGATCATATGCTGGTCCACTCTCTCGAAGGTGCTCATAGGGGTAGGGTTCGCATGTGTGCGCTTATAGCGGGGAGTGCTTGCACGTATATATGAGCCCTTGCGCTTGTACTGTGTTAAACAACTACATGTCATGATTATACGGTCACTAGCTCACCCGTACAACTCCATATTTTGTTGATGACACAATCAATTGACCAGTCAAACGTTCCACGCGGTGCAACTAGTGTTGCACCATCGGGGCGCGTAACCATGGGGCCCACATGTCAGCCCGTATATGAAAGAAAGAAATGGTAGTTTGAGTCTGTACTGTGTTAATAAAATAGGACTACATTTTAGGGTGATCATACGGTCACTGGCTCACCATACAACTCCGTAATTTGTTGATAACATGATCAATTGACCAGTCAAACGGTCCACATTCAGCAGTGCACATTACCATAGGGCCCACCCGTCAGCTCGTATATGAAGGACATAAATGGTAATAAATTAGTGGTCGATGGGTATTCGAAGTCGTGAGACCTCTGGTTGACAGTCGCCGACGGTGGGGGGGCGTTGATTGGG
>NC_057798.1:585722389-585735300 GCF_018294505.1 Triticum aestivum | reverse complement strand
CGGTGGGGAGTGGTTTCGTGAAGGGTGGGGCAGCGTGGCGGCGCGGGCCGGCCGCGGGCGGCAGGTGCTGGCGGTTCGGCCGGTGGTGGCTGGCGGCTCAGGGGTGGGGGTGGAGTTTGATGATAAACTGGAGGCCCTTGATTTCGTATCCAACGGCTGGAAAATCTAATGACCAGTGATGAAGAAGTCAGTCGACTGATGTGTAGCCTCACCTTGCACGTACACATGCACGGATGCAAGACACGCACGCATGCAGGCGTGCAACACTGACACGTACACATAAAGTACACACGCATGCATGCAGGTGTGCAACACTGACACGTACACATGCACTCACGAACACGCGCACGTACGCACCCATGCATGCAACACTAAAACGTACCCATGCACGCACGCAACACTCACACGCCTCCATGCACACAGCACACGACACAAGACACATGCTCAACCTATACGTGCATGCACCCTTTGATAAGTACATGGATTGTTATGGGTATTAATCAATCTTATCTATGATAAGCAGAACATTGATGTTTGCAGCGGCCTTTATGAATCACAACGCATCGAATGGGCTATCAACATAGTAGGCTTATCTACATGAAAAAGATGATGTCACACTCAATGAACAATCATCGGTTTATGAAATGCCCGCTTCTGACCGCCCTGGCCCACCATAGGTTCCTCTACTGTGCGCTGCCTGCATTGGGTCACTGACATGCAGGCCATGTACCCAAAGAGCCCACACGTCAGTGGCAGAATGGCGCAGTGTCCTAGGTCAGATTCGAGGGCGCCACTCGTTGCTCGCCCAGCTGAACACGCCTCCTTGCCGCATTCAAACGCCTCCATGAAACCCACCTGTGTGGAAGCCGAGAAACCCACTCTGGACACATGTCCGTTCATGATCGGGCCGGCATTAAATGCAACGCCGGCCGAGCTCCTCCCATCCACCATCTATTTAATCTCCGATTTAAACAAGGCCAAACGCCAGCCAAGAATCGCACACCTCCTCCGCTCCCCTATCTCCTCCTTCACCATTTTCTCCACTCTTACAATGGCTTATGAAGAGTAGTTATTCCGCATCCAAGCCGGCTAGGTAGCCCGCCGGATACGAGCTATGCAGCTCGCTGATCCACCTCCCTCCCCTCGCCCGACGGAGCCAGTTGCCGCCCCAGGCCGGCGTGCGGTTCAGCAACTCGCCGCTCCAGGCCAGCTCGACGAGGAGCAGCGCACGAGCATCGTTGCTGCCCTCCACGCCGCCGCCTCGTACCACATCTCCCATTTCTATGGCCAAAACTCCCATGCAAGCTACCGCGCCGTGCAAGCAGCGGCAGAAGCCGGATGCGTAAAGAGCGACGAGTCGGTGGCCAGCGCCTCCGCGTCTGCCGCCATCATCGAGGAGAAGTAGAACACAGGAGGCGGCTGCCGCTTGGGTCCCATGAAGGCCACCGCGGAGGCGACACCGGCGTACATAGCAGGTGTCTTGCCAGATCCTTTTGTTGCGAGGACCTTCGTCGACCCTGCATGGGCTCCATGGAAGAGAGGAATGTTAGGATGAACTTGAACCGGTGCCGGCCATGGCGAAGTAGTGGCTGGTGATGAACTCGAACAGGTGCAGGCCACCATCATCTTCGGCATCAGTCAATGATATCAGTTGGGCAATGGGGAAGCGAGCCATCCTTTGCGCTGAAGCATATACATCCAGGGCTCCCGTCAGTCCGGTGATCGTGCTGCCAGACATGAGGAACACAAATCAATCGGCGGGCGACCATTTAGGCCAGGTATTATATACATGTGTTGTCCAGAACTAGCACCGCGTAGTTCATTTGAATGTAATGAAATCTGTCATGTTTGTATGAAAATACGGTATTTTATATGATTTCTGTCATTGTTTATATGAAATATCAGTTTGTCTACTTGTTTGTGTGAATTTCGTCCGGTTGGTTGAGTTGCTGTCATAATGTGTGCGGCTATGGTTGGATGGTGTAATTTGCGGGTCGCCGGTGGTTTGCGGGCGGTTTGGGCAGCGTGGTGGGACAAAAAAATACAGCTTGTGCGAGCTCGTCTACAACGTGCGCGCTGGAGGATGCATGAGCACCCGAGCCATTCCTCATTCATCGGTGGCAAAGGCACCGGTGGACAAAAGGCTCGCCAATATTTTGGCTACCCCGGGCAAGATCCAAACAGCCCCTCCCAACAGATTCAAATCCCTCGTTCACCGTCGAATTTTTCCATGTGTTGTTTTCATGGACTAGCTAGATGCCCATGCATTGCACGGAACATCAAGATGCATTTTTTTACAAACTCCCGCATGCATGCAAGGGATAATTAATGTCCTCCTTTGCTAGTACTATGAGGCAAACACCATTAATACTGCATCGATTAGTGTTAGTGGCCTTGTATATCTGCAAATTGTAATTTTGATAATGGCCCCTTGTATATAAAAATGGAGGGAGAAAGATGAGAGATAAGGTGAGGAGGAGTGGGGCGTGGTGGTGACTCCTGGTCGGACTGGGCGGAGGCATGGGGATGGATGGCACATTATGTCTAGGTTTGTATCTCTCTCACACACACCCACGTAGGTGGGGGACGTGCACGAAGATAAGAGGTGCACGCACGGCACACGTACTCCCATATCTTTCCCAACCACACCCGCGCGGGTACACGGTGGAGCTCATTTCTGTACGAAAAGGCAGCCCACGTGGTAATTTGACACGTGTATTGGTTGTCCACTTGGTGGAGGGAGGATCGTCTACCACGGGTGAACAAACAAATTGCGACTTGATGTGTTATGTTAAAAAAGAGGTAAACCATGTGGGGCCTACCTCAGAGGCAAGGCTCTATACACTTGAGTACTTTTGATGTGTCCCGTCAACTCGCAGAACGAGGAGAAGCTTGCTTAGTATGCCGTCTCCCCCACCCACGGGCGCGGTGGCTCGCAGGATGAGGTGAAGCTTGCTTACGAGTAGTAGTAGTAGTACTATTGTACGCCTTACGCCCGCTCCCTCGCCCACGCACGCGGTGGCTTGCAGGACGAGGAGAAAATTTTACTACTCCCTCTGTTTACTCCTCGTCCCTACTACGTACCTTGGTTAGAGATATTATCATATTGTTTGGAATATATATGTCCTTTAGTACTCCCTCCATTTACTTATACAAGGCCACTATAAAAAAATACATTTTGCATCTATACAAGGACACAAATAGTAATCGAGACAAAAGTTACTACTCCCTCCTTTCCAGTTTATGGCTCAATTTCGAAATCTCTCCAACCAAAGTAGACGGTGAGTGGTCGAATTAATTTCATAGTTTGCACAAGTAATTAGTATGCTCGTTTTTCTCAAGAAGTTATGTTTACCGAGGCATTAATTAGAACGAATGCATGAATGACCACTAAATTTCCATGAACTTCTACATGCATTGGTGAGTTTCCTCTTGACACTGCTTGCATCTGGTGATCTAACGCACCTCGAAAACCAACATGTAATGGTACTACTAGTAGTAGTAGAATTGAGACTTATCAAACGGAAAAACGAATGTTTTTTAGATGAGCCCTATAAACCCTAGTGGGTACGTACTCCATAAAATCAGATTTTTCCAAAACTAAGTCGCTCCCTTTCATGAATTCTGTAGTATACTCCTCCGTCGATGCTCCCTTTCATGAATTTTGTACTTCCTGTTGCCAACTTGTGGGACATATAGCAACCGGGTCGACGTGTCAAGCACCAAATAACAGTGCAGAATAGCAGGGGGGACGCATCCCACTCGTACTGGACCAATTGTAGTAATGAGCAATGAGACATCAAATCACAATGCTGCACCTTCCCAGACGGACGAAGCAACCATTCTTTCACACTTCGGTTCGCCATCATCTCAAACCACGTAATATTGCTTCTGCCTCAAGAGGGACACGCGCATCGCCTTGGTACATCATGACATGTGGGACCGCATGACAGGCCATGCTCCCCCGCCGATCACTCAATAAAATCACCTCATTTTTACTATACTTCCTCCATATTGGTTTACATGGCATGCACATCGTTCTAGGTTGAGAATTTAACTAGCTATATACGTGATGAACAGTACTCTAGCCTTTTAAAAAATGTATACTTTTGTACGGTAGTAGTATCGATGGATTGCGCCATGGAGCAAAAATTGAAATTAAAAAAAAGGTGGTACATATAGAGAGCGCTCGTCGCCAAATTATGCATATAGTACTATTAAAAAAGCTAGTACGTGCTTAAATGGGGTGCTAAATTTTATTAAATAAATACTAGTAGTATGTACATACTGAAGAGTTAAAGTAACAAGAAGAAACATAACATAGTTCTGCTGGGGGCTCAGCATAACACACCCCTCAAATTAAAGTAAGCACACCTGAAATTAAACTATGCAACTAATCCGATGGACACTGCATTAGAACCACCATGAGCAACGACACTTACACCTTACTCACTCGGAGTCCTCGTCCATGTCCTCGACTTCGTCCTTGTCCCTCTTCCTCTTGTCCGATACTTCTTTGCTTGAACCGCACACTTGGCTCTTGCTCTTCATCCAACCCTTGTAGATATTGAAACAAAGGTAGCCATCCATTGCAGCATAGTGGATGTGGTCTATATCTAGTACAGTCCACTGCCATGCATGGCGATAAAACGTGTATTGAGGTTTCTCCAGTTTACCATACGAAGGATGAACCATGGCTCCTGGTGGGGTCAGCATTGAAGGCTGGACACTGGAGGGCAGCAGCCGATTCTTCTGGAGGTCGAAGGGGTTGCCTACAACGAGGCCTATCCGACCCAGGACATCCTTGTCATTCCTAAAGTCCACAGTAATGAATTTGACTAGGTTGCTCTTAAGGAAGTTCTTAAAATCCAGGGATTCAACATCGGCATGGGATTTGTGGTAGACCAAGCATAAGTCATGCATGCAAATCTGGATCACGGCGGGCTTCTTACTCTCTTCCTCCTTTAGATCCTTCTGTCGTCCCAAGACTGTGGTGTACTCAACATCTAGCCCAGCGACCCACTCATCATCTGAGTTTTCGAACATGTGTTTGAAGCGAGAAAGGCATCCTTTCACCATCACGGAAGAACGGGTGTAGATGACGTCGAACTCATCACCGATGATGGTTCTAACCTTGTACTCACCGCCGATCATGGAGATTTGGGACGTCATGGATTTGGGAGGAGGGTTAGGATTAGTGGAACTGCTGTAATGTGGAAGGAAGGGACGACTAGGAGCGAACCGCCGTAATATTAAAGGACGTGTAGGGACGAGTAGGAGCGAACTGCCAGCGTGCGAATGGTAGGGTAGCGGCTTTCCATTCTCCCATGATATGGGCTTCTGAGAGCCCTTGGATCTGAGATCGAACGGTTGCATGGTGTGATTCTAGACCTATGGGTGAATATCTTATCCTGGAGGGTTATTCTGCAAATTTTCAGCAACTTAGCATGCGACCCTTCAATCTCAGATCCAAGGGCCGCCAGCAGCCCGTATCATGGTCGCACCTACCACGACCGTCGCGTCGCTTGCGCGGTCGCGCCCTTGGAGATTTAACACGGTACGTTAGGCTATCTGATGTTGGCATGTCATCACTTAGTCACTCATACTACAACAAGGTTATCTATAAGGTTGGCTATAAGTGTATTTTTTTACTTCTCTCTATCTCTTTCTTCGTACTCCCTCCGTCCCATAATATAAAAACGTTTTTGACACTAGTGTAGTGCCAAACACGTTCTTATATTATGGGACAGAGGGAGTAGTATTTATTGCATTTGCCAAGGAGTGACCTCTTCCAATGAAATGGTGCTTAGATGAGGTGCTAAGGGCAATAAATGGCTTAGCAATCAAGTCCCCAATGCATAGGTGATTATTAGTTTTCTGTTGCTAAGTTTGCTTCAGTTAATTAGCTATAGACTCAAAATTGTCTTTTTACCTAGGTACACGCGCTTAGCACCATTTCTTCCTTGGGTCATCAAACTTGCCACATCAGACTTTATGCCTATGTGGCAAGGTTAGCACCGGTAGGAGCAAGTAAGTACTACAATAGTGGGCTATAAGCCTGCTTTACATGGCATTTTTGCATATGTGGAGGAAAGAGGCATGGAAAAAGTGGAGAAGTGGGCTCTTATGCAAGAGCCAGCCTCAACTACATGGCGGAGCATTGGGAGAGGCACCTGTATGGAGGTGGTCGGGAATTGGGAGACTTACGCCGGTCCTAGCACCGCAGTTAAAATGATAATGGCAAGTCAAATCACGGGGCCCCACCTGTCCAGCAGTAACTCGCTGTTAAATCACACAGCCCTACATTTGCAGCAGCCTACTCCCTCATCTTCTCGCGTCTCTGTCGAACCGACTAGGCGGAACTGCCCAGCCTACCGCACAGGAAAGCCCCGCCCTCGACTTTTAAATACAACTACATCCGCTTAAGAATCCAATGATATACTTTTTGTGACATAGTAACTCATATTTAGTTATTCAAATGGATGACCTAGAACTATGTGCACGCCCTATAAACCGAGACGCCTAAAAATAAAAAAACGAGACGGAGAGGGTACTCCTTCCGATTCGTTTTACTCTGCACCCAAGTTTTTTCGTTTTTCCTTAATGGTTTGCGCTATCCTACTTTCCAGCGGCCGTTTCCAACTACACCCCTCCTTTTCTACCTCGGCTACAGTGCTCTGCATTAATCTCACATGTTTCCAACAGTAGTGCATGCAGGAGAGGGAGGCGTGTGTTTGCATGCAGTGGCTGACAGCCATGTATACCAAGCATGCAGGAGCTTTAGCCAATCATGACGCCTGTATTTATCATGGTTCAGGCATGCATATCACGGAAGCTGTGGGGTAAAACTGTCCAATTTGTTTGTTTTGTTGGTGCTCCTTGGTATCTGTGACTAGAGTTATAAGCAAAGTAACTAGAATAGGAGGGAGTATCTTTTTAGATCAATATAGTCGGGATTCACTAAGGAGCAAAACCAAGTGGTTGGCTTCTCCTGTCGTGTTGGCGTAGCAACTCAAGCAGGGTTAGTCCACACACAAAATGGCGACACACTTAATAGGACCCCTTTGGCCGACATGTGGCTCATCTACCATCTTGTTCCACATGCGATGCACCAAATTACAGTTCGGAGCAGCGGTTGGAATTGGACGCACCTCGGTCGTAGCACCGCAGTAGTAGAAAATGAGCGATGAGGGGTCAAATCACAAAGCCCCACCTTTCCCGCATTAAGCTGGACGAACGAAGCAACCATCATTTCACTCTAGGGTGCAAGAGCATAAAGAAAAGAGAAAACAATGATGGGTGCGGCAGCTACCTAGGGCACCCTAGGGTAGGGGTCTCCACTATAGATCCTTTTTTTGAAAGCGCCTCCACTACAAATCGACTTCTCCCTCATCCTCTTGAAGAAAACCGATGATGAGTGCGGAGGTAGGGTTTGTAGGAGTACTACGGTGTGCGGGGCCACATTGTAGTAAATGGGTTCAAGTCGACGCCTTAAATATGCGTGGGCTGCTTGGTTTTATGGGAACGAGGCATCATTTTGGGTTCGGGGACCAGTGGAGATATAGTACGTACAAAAAATTGTGGACGTAGGTTCGAGCAAAAGGCAATGATGCATGGGCCCTGCATTTTGATATACCCGGGGCCGCGTGAAATTTGCTACTCTACTCAAAACTAGTAAGGTACACATGCATTGAACGCATGAGATTTTGAAACCAAATTATGAATAAATACGCACTATAGCATGTAAAGCTTTGAGTCATATATGCATGATGTAGATGTTCGTTTAGTTCTTATAGTTCATCTCATTCAAAATCAATTAGTTTTAAAAAAAATTTAAGATTCCTGGGGTTGTGCATTGTAAAGCATAAAGTAAAAAAACAAATAATGGCAATTCATTTAGAAAAAAAATCAATTATGATACAGAAGATTCTAGAACAAAGGAGAAGTGATTGTGTTTTGAGGTTTGTGCATTATGCTTAAGTTCAACCATGGAGTCTTCTAAATTTTACATGTGGCAGATCTGGTGGAATGTTGATGATATCCAACAGCCAGCAGTGCTCGGATTTGCCATCTCTGCACTGTTGGATTAGCTTCATCCAGCAACCATCTTTCAAAGTTATTGGCACACTATATAGTTCTTGTGCCGTAGTTGCATGTCTTGGAAAAAAGCTACTAGTGGGTTGTACTATCTATTTGGGAACAGAAGATGTATACATGGAAGTTGTAGGGAAATAGATGACATGGAGTATCTCAATTCCTATGAGTAGGGATTGGAAAAGAGATGTCATTTGGTTCACATCATAGGAACATTTCTATTGAATCTAGAGATGACATGTATCTCAATTCCTATGAGTGGATTAGAAAAGAGATGTAATTTGGTTCATATTATAGGAACTTTTCTATTGAATATATGCTAATGTTCATTTTCCTTTGAAATTAAGGGAGTATAAGAATCCATTCATATGAACCAAGTGGCTCTAAAGTTATAGAAATGATATCATGTTTATTTCCTATGAAATGTGGAGTATATGAATCTATTCCTATGAACCAATTGGCTCTAAAGGAAAAAATCCTATAAAAATCATATCATATAGAGTTCCTATGATATTCCTCGACACCAAAGGATGGTTGAAATTGCTGCGGGTGATACGATGGTCTTTGTTTGTAGACTCCTCCCCCATCTTTATAGTTACCTCTCAAAGATGAATGGAATGATATATACAGGGTATTCTACATGTGCAATTTGGTACACGAAAACTCGGTAAAAGTTTGCGAGGTTCAGATTTTCAATAAAGCTATATGCACTGCATTTTGGAACAGAGGGAGCATACGGCAGTTGTTAACACTCACATGGAAGATTTGTGTGTAGGAGGAGTGGCTGTTCTGTTAAATGACATGGCAAAACTGACACTGTCGGATGCCGATCTAAAGGTTCTTACGGTGTTCGTCAGGAAAAGGCTTGTGGCGAACGATTATTGGATAATGATTTAATGACACATGCATTGCATTGATACATGCCCCCTCTCTCTCACGCACACGCACCCTCACGAGTCACGACTCTCTCAAGTCCTCTCGCAGACTCACACGTCGCACCCATCGTCTATCAGCAGGTAGACGTCACTGATACATCTCCAACATATCTATAATTTTTGATTGTTCCATGCTATTATATTACCTGTTTTGGATGTTTATGGGCTTTACTTTACCCTTTTATATCATTTTTGGGACTAACCTACTAACCGGAGGCCGAGCACGTATTGCTGTTTTTTTGCCTATTTCAGTGCTTCGAAGAAAAGGAATATCAAATGGAGTCCAACCGGAATGAAACCTTCGGGAGCGTGATTTTTGGAACAAACATTGTCGATGTCAAAACCGGCGGATCTCGGGTAGGGGGTCCCGAACTGTGCGTCTAGGCGGATGGTAACAGGAGACAAGGGACACGATGTTTTTACCTAGGTTCGGGCCCTCTCGATGGAGGTAAAACCCTACTCTTGCTTGATTAATATTGATGATATGGGTAGTACAAGAGTGGATCTACCACGAGATCAGAGAGGCTAAACCCTAGAAGCTAGCCTATGGTATGATTTTGTTCGTCCTACGGACTAAAACTCTCCGGTTTATATAGACACCGGAGAGGGCTAGGGTTACACAGAGTCGGTTACAATGGGAGGAGATCTTCATATCGTATCGCCAAGCTTGCCTTCCACGCCAAGGAAAGTCCCATCCGGACACGGGACAGAGTCTTCAATCTTGTATCTTCATGATCTGGGAGTCCGGCCAAAGGTCATAGTCCGGCCATCCGGACACCCCCTAATCCAGGACTCCCTGAGTAGCCCCTGAACCAGGCTTCAATGACGACGAGTCCGGCGCGCAAGTTGTCTTCGGCATTGCAAGACGGGTTCCTCCTCCGAATACTTCATAGAAGATGTTGAAAACACCAAGATAGTGTCCGGCTCTGCAAAATAAGTTCCACATGCCACCGTAGAGAGAATAATATTTGCACCAATCTAATCTGCTAACGTATTCCGCAGCGTGACATCACGCCACGGCCAGGCTCTTATTCATTTTCCACCTCAGCGCGTTTAGCGAGGCGGTTTCCTTGGCACGTCTTGTCAAAGCAGAGATCGTGTCCCCTTATTCCAGGATTCTCATCAATACGGGCGTGGGTAACCCAACTGCGCCATTAACCGCGGCGCTTGGGAGATAAGCGAGTTCTATTAGGCTGGTGGGGGGCTCGTAGTTTCGGCCGCCCATATAAGGGGATAAGAATCCGCCCTTTCCATTCACGCCTTCTTCCTCCTTTTCTTATTCGTCCCTGCGCGCTCGAGCTCCAACGCCCAAGCCCGCACTCCCCACCTCAACCTTCTCCAATTATGTCCGGAGCGGGAGGTAGATGGATGGCCTCCTCCGTCACGGAGGGGCAAATCAAAGAGCTGAGGAAGGCCGGATACTTTTCTGACGACATTTCGCACCGGCTTCCAGATGAGGGGCAACTCATCCCCACCCCTAGGCCCCATGAGAGGGTTATATTTATCCCCCATTTCCTCCGCGGACTGGGTTTTCCTCTTCACCCGTTCGTCCGGGGGCTCATGTTCTACTACGGCCTGGACTTCCATGATCTGGCCCCGAACTTCATCCTGAACATCTCGGCGTTTATCGTCGTGTGCGAGGCCTTCCTCTGTATCCAGCCTCACTTCGGCTTATGGCTGAAGACTTTTAATGTCAAGCCGAAGGTAGTGGGCAGGTGCCAAGCAGAGTGCGGAGGTGCCATGGTGGGCCGGATGGCCAACGCCCTATGGCTCGAGGGCTCCTTCGTGGAGACAATAAAGGGATGGCAATCGGGGTGGTTCTACATCACCGAGCCGCGCGATCCCAAATGGGCGGCGGCCCCCGAATTTCGATCTGGCTTCCCCACATGGCTCACTTCCTGGAAAGAGACGGGCTTAATGTGGGGGGATTCGGAGGAGCTGACCGAACTTCAAACCTGCGTCAAAAAGCTGGTGAACAAGAATCTCAAGCTTTTCAACGTAGTCGAGGTCATGCTCATCCGCCGGATCCTCCCATGCCAACAACGGGCCTTCAAATTGTGGGAGTTTGATCCGGCACAACACCAAACCTTGAGCTAGCTTTTCGACACTTCGTACGAAGATGCCTGGAAGGTGCTGTTTAAGGGTGCTGAGGCACCCGCATCCGCTACCGAAGATCGCGGATTCAGCTCGCGGCGCCAGGCCAGCAAGGTAAGCTACTCTACCATTTACGGGAACTTTATCTTTCATAGTCTGACTCTATGTGGGGTCTAAACTCCCTTTCCTTTAACAGGACTGGCTGAAGACGTCCGTGCAGATGACTTGCCCGGCTCCCTTACCAGAAGACCCAGCGGACGCCCAATTGACAGGGCTACTGGTTCCGGCACCTCACGTGGTGCTGGAGAAGAAGGCCAAGAAGAAGGCCACGGAGACTCGCAAGAGCTCCCGGCGCCTGGGGGCATCGGGTTCATCGCCCAACAACCCCGAAGTACCCTCCGCCTCTGAAGACGAAGAGGAGGAGGAAGAAGAAGAAGCCTCTCCCTCTCCGACGGGGGGAGGAAAGAAAAGAAAGGCCGCCCCAACTGGGGAGGCCGGAGGGTCCAAGAAGGGAAAAACCCTTCTACCGGACTACGCCTCCGGTGCCGAAGGCGGTGGGGAGGAATGGCCATCCAGGGTCAAGCCCCTGGCAAGATCGTAAGTGTCCGGCCATCCGAATAACTTATGACGCTCCTCCATTATTTGGCATTTTCTGACGCCGTATTTGATCATGCAGTCCGCCCAAGGCTCAGCTCGACGATTCGATGAGCGGCTCCTTGGATTCGTCTGATGTGAATAGCGCTTCACTTCCGACGGCCTCCTCCCCTCTCCTTACGAACGACACCGAGGTGGAGTCCCGAAAGGGACTAAACCAGGAGGAGGTGGTCTTGGAGGCGCCGCAAGGTGACCTCCCAGACCCCAGGCCCAAAGGGGGTAAAGCCCCAGAGGGATCCAAGTCCGGCCCCGGGCCGGACACTGCTCCGGAACCATCAACGGTTCCAGAGTCCTACGGGCGGCGCCTTCATAAGAAGGGCAAGCCTACGATGCCGGCGACCTCCGTCCATCTTGTAACGCCCCGGATACAACTTTCCATATTCGTAACTCCGACTCTTACCTTTTCTGGCTATGCGATTTTTATTTCCTCCGTGGTTGGGTTTTTGTCTGTTGTTTTGCATTTCTTGTTATGCATCTCGTCTCATGTCATCATTCGCATTGCATCGGCATCGTCTTCATAAAACTTGCATCCGTTCGGGTTCCGCCGGTTCTCTCCGTTGTCCATTCCGAGCCCCGACACTCTCACACGCGCCCGCGGCACCTCCGAAATATTATTTATAAGTGGCATAAAAATGTTCTCGGAATGGGATGAAACTTGTGATGTGGTCTTATTATAGTGTAGACAGGCCGCCTGCCAAATTTCGTCGCATTCGGAGTCCATTTGACTGCCCAACCGTTAGACATATAGCGGTACCGCTGTCAGTACCTTCGTCGGATGTTTTCGGTCTCCGAAACCGTGCGAGTCACACTTCTTCCCCTCTCTTCTCAGCCGAGGCCCTCTTCACAGCCCACTAGACCCACCTACCTACCCCCCTCTGCTCCGGACCGTCCGATGGCGATCGAACGTCTCCGAAACGGAGCAAAACCCCCAACCCTAGCCTCCTTTTCCTATAAAAGGAAGCCACCCTTCCATTTTTGGCAGCAGCCAATCCCCCCTCCTCGAAACCCGCGCGCCGCCAGCCTCCGCCAGGGCCAATCGGCACCCGCCATGTGGCCTGGCCACGTCCCCCCTGTTCTCCCCGCGACGCCGCGAGGCCCATCCGCGGCCCGCCGCCGGGCCGAACGGGCCCCGCC